>NW_010415778.1:0-23406 GCF_000710305.1 Buceros rhinoceros silvestris | reverse complement strand
CCCATGGCACCACCACCACTGATGCTGCAGAGCAGACACTGGTGAAGGCCCAGACTGGTCTCAGCAGCAGACAGGAACCAGATGCAGGAGCTAGATTCTGGAATTGGCTTCAGGAATGCACGAACCGGGATCAAAGGCAGAAGGGAGAGAGTCCTCCTCAGACACTGGCCACTGAAGAAGAGGGCAAGACCCTTGTGATCCTTCAGCTTTATACCGAATGACGTACATGGAACGGAACACCCTGTTGGTCAGTTTAGGGTCACCTGTCCCATTCACTCCTCCCTGCAGATGCAGCCTCTCACTTACTGCACCCCCACCGTGGGACACAGGATTTAGCAGTGACCTTGGTCCGCACAACAGAAGGTATAAAGAGCAGCCTTTCTCCATCCCAACTCCTGATAGTAACTGTAAGCATCAAGTGTTATCACTTCTTGAAGCAGACACTGTCTGCAAAAATATATCCATAACTTTAGAAAGTTCAGCCAGAGATTGAGCTGAAAAGTAAAATCACTGAACAGAATGAGTTCTGTTATAACTCAAACCAGGACATCAATGTATACTGCTAATCTGATCTTATTCAGGGCAAGGGGAGAGCAGGAAGGGGACAGTATGTTTACAGGCATTTTCCATCATGGCTCTGCTAGTTCACACTATCAGTTGCTTCTATAATAAAGCTAATTTCAGTCCTGTTCTCTATATTCATAGCAAAATCAGTACAAACACATATTTAATTTACAAATTTAGAGATTGTTTCATTAGGTTAGTATTGAAATGTGACATTGCAGAAAATAGTCTAGGACAGAAAAATTCAGCAAAAGTATTCCACTACTGCCGCAAAGAAAAAGACGTAATTTGAATATAAGGGTTTGTTCTCTATTTTGCTAAATCTTCCAAATAACAGCTGTAAAAATAAGTGTAAAACTGCTACTGCAAATTTTACCTACCAAAACTTTTACTATTATTAATGTTGACAAATCTGACAAAAGACTTTGGAGAAATTATTTAAGAAAAAGAGGAAAAAGATTAATACTTAACCAAGATAACTTTCAAACATTTTTTCCAACACGAAAGACAGATACAAGACCATCACTATAATTTCACCAGTAGGCGTGATGGGATCCTTTACGCAAGTGGCATCAAAAAGAAAGGCTTGGAATACACTGGCTAAGAGCTCACGTAGAAGTAAGGGCCTGAGGAATGATATAGAACACACACATAAAGCAAGGAGTCTCCACATCAAAGTAACTCTGCTTTCTTCATTATCATTTACAAAATGCCTAAATTTACCTCCAAAAGGCAGCCTTAAATTTTAGAAAATACACTTGTGCCTCATCTACACCGCCCTGTGGTTTGTCACCTTTCAGTGAATCCACTAACATTTTGATTGAGCAGAAATGCATCCAGTACAGCTAATTTGTTTTTCCGTATTACGAGCACCAGAAACAGTGCAGACTTTAATTAAACAACTATGTAAGTCATGATCACATCAGACAAAAGCATATTTGGGCTAGCGACACATTAGCACGATGCCTTACAATGAACACATCAAATTGCAACACACTGAATGAACTCATGAAGAAAAAATTTTAGTCTTCTATGTCCTTTTCCTCAGTTCCTCCCATCCTGCCTTGTTTGTCTTAGACAGTTTTTTTGTATTAAGCTGTCTGACACCACCAGTTCTTCTAGCTGAGTTACACTGAGAGATGCAAAATAAGCAGCAAAGGGATATGTCATTCCCAGTAGTTGCTGCCTTTGAAGTCACAGGCCAGCTGTTAAAGGAAGCAGCAGATGCTTCCTCAAGAACTTCCATCCACTTCCCTGGCACATATTCCACTGCTGCTGTTTTCATTAGCAGGAGAGCTGCAGTGGGAAAAGTGGCTTACTTCAGCCGGCATCTAACTCTCCTGATAAAAATAACTGATTTGGGTAGTTAAACAATATGAAATAAATAAACAGATACCTCATACACAGGTAACAGGTACCTCATACACAAGTCAGCTTTCAGCAACCTAGTATGCCTGTGGAAAATCAGACCACAATCAAATTATCTTTCTTGAATATTAACTTTATACTAACCTACTACCAAGCAATTATTTAAGTATTCTGAAATGATTCAAGCTCCGTACCAGTGTCTGAGCAACGTGGTTGAATTACTCGAAAGAATCGGATGTCTTTGCCCATTTCACAGATATAGTTTAGCAGCAGAAAAAGACGTGAAAAATAAATTGAGACCGTGTTAAGGTATTTTGTTAGGTCATCAAGACTCTCATCTAAAGGAATTGCCATCTATACCTTTATTTCAATTATATTCACAAGCTTTGTTAAGTTGTCTGTTCTTATGGAAATTAATTTTGAAGTTTCTAGTATGTATTTACAGTAGTCTTTACTTGGCTGAAGCTGCTCTGACAAGATTGCCTCCAAGAAATAAATATACCACAAATATTAACTATTATTTTTTAAAACACGACAAGGTTTCACTATTTTTTCTTATACTGAAGGAGCTTAAATCACAGTGTGATACTGTGGATCAAGCATCTGTGGTTACAAGCAATTAAAAGAAACAATAGGTAATGCAGGTGTATAGGTTAATTTTTTCATAACTATGGAATCAAAGAAAGTCCCCACTCCTCCTATTAATACCATAATGATTCTATCAACAGTACACTTATATAAAAATCACTTTTTGCATGGTCTTGTACTTGATGGATTTGCCTTTCATGTAGAGAAAAGGATGAGCTGACGTCAAATTTATTAAACTGAAATTTCCTAGGTGATATTTTAGATATTTGGAAAGCAGGCACTCAAAGAGTTCTTCAGAATATTAAGAATATTCAGAATATTAAGTTCTCCAGAATAATAAGAACAGTACATTGCTCAGTTTCTACCATATTTTCCTCTAACACAGCACTGAAGACAACATAACTTCAAAAAGTGCTATGTAAAAAGATATGAAGAAATGAACAGCTAGACAACACTTCAGAAGATATGAGTACTGTGTCATGGAAAACACCTCTACGTAACCTGCTATGACAGAACATTCCTAGAAGAGCAACTGACAAAATAAAGTTCACTCAATATTGCATTATAATTGATCCTTTCTTCCATCACCAGCTTGGAAAATAGGTAATTTTGAATTATCAATAAGAATTTTATTAACCTGTAGTAAGGTCGAGGGCTGCCATCTGCCTTTGCCAGAATGGTTTTATTCAATCGTAACCATATTTGCCAAAGCTTCCTTCTGTATACAATAGAAACCTGGGTTTCTTCTCCTGTTAAAGAATTCACTGAATGCTCCACATTATGATACTTTATATCTAGTGATAACAGTCCAATATAAACCAATTCTTAGCATGAAGGAAAACTCCAATGGAACATGGGGGTGTTTTATTATTTTATTTCTAATACTAAAACTAGTGAAATAAGTTTATTTATTCTTACAGAGAGCTGACTTGACACCTTCAGATTAGATTAACAACTATAGCAGAATCAGAGATATATTTTGGTAACTTCAGCAAACTGAGAAGTTTATCTGGTGCCCTTAATCCACGCTTCCCTGTTGAACTACATAGCACAACTTTAGCTCTGTCATTGACTGAATTTAAACTTGGTGACATAGGCCCTTAGGAGCTAGTTTGATGAACTCAATCATACGTCAAAGCATACGCATGATTGATACTAGCTCCAAATGCAAAGATTTCAGCCTGAGTGTAACAGAATCTAAGTTGCTAGTAATCCACTTCAGCATGAAGATCTCACTATTGACAAGACTGGACCATCTCAGACTGAAAATACTGCTAGATTAGAAAGGCAGCAGTTCTTCACCACTGCCATGTTACAGCGGTTATGTGAGGAAGGAATAAGAACATAACCTAAGAAAGGATGCATCAAGTCAGACTATTCCTCAATACATTTGACAGCAAATACAACTTGTAGCAATTTTCCAGGGAGTTTTCTCAGCTCCCCATGATCTGTGACACCAGGATTTCATACATCAGTTAGTATAATTGTTTTCAATGGCCCCAAGCAGGTTTATTTTCTGTAAATTCTTCCAATCCTTTAACTCCTATAAATAGTTTAATATGCACAATGTCCTGTGACAAGATTTGTATTTTACTTTTTTTTGTGTGAGAAGGAACTCCTTTCAAACCTCCTTCTGTATTTGATACCTATATTTTTTACATGCGAGGACGCAATAAACATCGTCATCCTGCCACACATAATTTTACAGTATTGTCGTATTCCTCCAGATATGTATTTGCCTGCCCTGAGCTTGTTGACCCTAACAATCCACCAAACCAATGACTGTAGTCACGTGTCAGCTGACAGGCATTCAAAAACCTGATCAGAAGGGTGTGATATCCACACTTAACTAAATCCAAATCAGTAGCAAATAAAATAAAGTCTTTTCACTCCACAAGCAAGTGGTCTGACAAGAAGGCTAATATTCACAAAATCGCCTGCATTTTAAAAAACAAAAACCATGTCCTCTCTGACTTTTGGGTTTGCAGGTTTTTTTGGGTGGGTGGGGTTGTTTGTTTAGTGGGGTTTTTTTGTTTTGCTTTTTGGGGTTTTGTTTGTTTCTTTGAATTTTGGGGGTTTTTTTTAATTTTTACATATTCTTTACATGCCTCTTCCCAGAGGTTCCAAGATCCCATGCAGGAACATATGTCCTAAGGGCTCTTACATTAGCGCGCACACACACAAAAAAAAGATAAGAAAGTGAAATTTCAAACAAATCAGCCTATGTTGAGTTTCTTACAGTCTTGTTGAAAAAACCTCTACTGTCAATGATTTTATTTACAGCCTTTCTACGGAGCACAACTCTGCTCATGCATTTTACAGTAGGCGTAGGGACATTACCACAGGGGAATCCAAAATTTGAGTGCTTTAAAGTCAAGGACTGCAACATTAATTTCTATGGCTACAGTTTTAAGCTCTCCCCCACAAAACACATATAGAAAGAGACAATCATACAGACTTTTTATAAGTATTTTCTAAAGAGAAGGGGATGAGATGAAGAAAATTTACATCAAAAAGAAGAAAAACTATTAAAAAGAGTGATCTAGAAAGTTCTAGGAGGAATGAAAGTAGTAGATGACAAGGAGAGGGAAATACTGCTGAGAACTATTTGAGACATTTTGCTAAGAGTGCAAGCCCTTTGTGAATGGCAGGATTAGTGCTGCCTCTTACCGTACAAGAGTGCATGAGTAGAACACCAGGCAGTGAACATCAGTGATCACATAATACTAAGTATGCACACGCATTTGTAAAATACATGTTTTTATCATAACCTTAGTGATAGGATGGAAAAGAGAGCCGAACTAAGCATTTAAAATTACAGAAACAACATACTAAGAGAAGTCAGAAGCCTGAAATATTGCTTATAATTAATGCTTTCAATTTACAGCTGAACACAGTAATTGAGAAGGAAGCTTCTTCGCGTGTCTGTTCTTTATAAAACAGCTAAAGAAAGCTTTTTCATACGTTAGTATCTTGAAAAATATGGGGAGGTTTTGGTATCTGTCTCTCTTCCTCAGTGTGAAACGTCCAGTGAGGCACATGATAGTTTCTACTAGGTTTCCTCCAGTTCTGGAAGTGGCAAATAAGGCAATAAAGCTCGGTTATCTACAGCTGAGACACTCGAGACTGCACTAACTCACAGGAATACACATACTTTAGTGTAAAATCCTAGCACTGAGTTTTTTGCATTGCGTCTGTAGCAAATTTTAAAAAGCAGATAGAGTTAAACTTGCCAGGGTTACTATTATCACGTTCAATTTACATAGTTTGTGTATATTCTAGGATCCATTTAGTACCCTAAATGTTTAAGAAATGTTTTAAGAAAATGCTATAAATATTCGAAGTTCCCTTCCAGAAAACTGTGAACAGTTTTCCCATTTCCATTAAAAAGAATTTTGATAAAGAACAAGAATCAAATAGATTCTCAAATAATCCAGTTACTGCCCTACTAGTTTAATTATGCTAACAACGTGTCTCCTTTGGGACTATTCTCAAGTTAAATTCAGCCCTTCTAGAAGCATACACCACAAAGACTACACAACAATTTTAAGCTTTAAGCTGATGGATAAAATTGGCTGTAATGAAAAACTTCACCTAAGTGAGTGGCTGCTCATGACAGTCATCATATTGTAATGTCTCAAATATTTAAATCATGTTACAGTCAAATGCAGTGGGTTCTGGGTTTTTTTCAGTTCATGCCAAAGCTGCCAGATTTTTTTCGTATGATCTCTTCATTGAAAAGAAAAACCATTTTCTTGGAAATAGATTCTCCTGGAGATTTCTACAGGAAAAAGAAATAAAAGCAGAAAAATACAGGATCTCTTGGTGATTTTTTTTCCCCCTTTCCCCCAAAATCCTAGATTTTGAGGGAAGTTTTCAGTAGGAATGAAAAGAAGTTTTCATCTTTTCTATTTTAGCTTCTGTTTCTCTCCAGCTCAGGTAGCTGATTCCCCACTCCTTATATGCACCTCAGTCACCGCAGTCCCAGTGGGGAAGGCTCTAGCATGGCCCCAGCTGCCAGTACTTTATTCTCCTTTATTTAGAGACTGGTGAGAGGCCATTGGCTGAAAGTTGCCAGACAATATAGCCAGCTTTCCTCATCACTAGAACACCAGCAAGGAGACATTTCTAATTCACTGCTTTTGGTAGTATTGCTCTCCTAACGTGTTTTAGTACTACGCCAGAACACAAAGACTTCTAGCTTTAAACAGGACATAAGAGTTACCTACAGAAACACCTGTACTTCAACAGAAGAACAGCAACTTAAAAATCAAAAAATTGTTCAGATATACTAGAGTCACTGATTACGCAAATACATTACAAATGAATTGACAGTAGTTACTGAAATTAAGGAATACTTTTAAAGGCTTTTATATAAATCAGGTTTTAAGAAATGCTACATGTTATTTGGTGCATAGGTACTTTATCAAATTTGGGCAGACAATCATAGCCAAATCGTAAGAAGTCTAACTTTTCAGATGGGATTAATCATTACACCAGTAGTACCCTATAACCTGTCATTTTTGTACTAAGTATTAACATTATTTAATCCATTGCAGATTAAAGTATTACTTTTTGCATTAAATTATTTCCATGATCCACATATCTGCAATTATTATCCATTGTCATACCATCACACTGCCAGCCTGAATTAGATGGGATGAATGAAGATGTCTGAAACTTCAGAGTAGCCCACCTTGTTAAAGAGTTAGCTTTCTTCCTGAGTTGTCTTTTCAGAAAAAGCTGCCAAGAATGACCTTTAAGCTAACACATTACTTTTCATCTGGTTTAACACATGTAGGCCTTGTGCCATGGAAAAGTTGACGAACCATTCAAACTCCATACAAATCTTCCTGTTGTGGTTCAGGATTTGGCATGGTTTCAGTAGTGAGATAGGAGGCTGCCTCCTCTGTTTGGCGGCGTTTTCGTAGCAGGAGATGGGGTTGGTAGTGTGGCACGTGTAAGAAGTTTCATGAAAAGAGCTCCCATCCTGGTTCCAATCTGGCCACACCTCAGGCCAAGGCTGCACCTATCAGTACCTCTGCTAATAAACATATTTAAGAGGGGAAACACCTTTGGGAACACCTTTTGCTTTTGTTTTTGAGAGTGTTCTTTGTTTTTTTGGAAAGGGTGGAAGAAGCAATCATGTGGTTACCAAGGTAACCAAGAGAAGGTTGGTCAATACACCAGTACAGCCATTTTCTGTCAGTCCGTAGCAAGTTGGCTGAAGCCCTTCAGAGAGCACTGGTAGGAAGATGGTCAGGCTGCAGAAAGGCAGAGAGAGACACCTGTGCTGCAAAGGGCAGAGACCCCTGTTGCAGATAGCCAGATATCCTATAAGAGGCTGTGACTTTGAGAAAGGCTGGCGTCAGGATGGTTCAGCACCGGAGAGCTGCTCCCAGCAAGAGATCCCCATGTGAGCAGAGACATTCATGCAGGACTGTTGCCTGCAGAAGGGAAGCCATGAGGCCGCAAGGACCTCTGAGGAGTGTTTCTCATGAAGAGCAAGCAGCTAGAACACCCTTGAGAGAGCTAAGACTGACTGCAACCCTCATCCTATGTTCCCTCTCATCGTGCCACTGAGTGTTGGCGGGGAGGTAGCAAAGCCAGGAAAAACGGAGGCGTGGGAGGAAGTTGTATTTAAGATCTTGTTCTTCTGTCTACTCTAGTTTAATTAGTGATTCAGTAATGGGTCTGTTGGTTTGAATTAAATTGATTTTGTTTCCCCTAGTTGAGTCTGTCTTTTGCCTGTGACTGTAAGTGGTGAGTTAGTCCTTCCTTGTTCCTTCTCTTGACACTTCCATAGTTGTTGTCTTTTCTCCTCCCGGAGAAGTGGAATGATTGCATGGCTTCAGCAGCTGGATCAATACTTCCATTTGAATTGTCTCCACACTGGATTCAAGAGGTTTGATGAATTTTTATTTTCTTCAAGCTGTTTGTGCTCTTGCACTATAGCAAGATAGAAAACATCAAGTAAAATTTTATATTAATGTGCTCCAGAAACTTTCAAATTGACACCTGTTCTTACAAAACTTTGACGGTTATTAATGTAAGTGTATATCTAATTTTCTTCACTTTCTGTTTATAATACTTGCCATGAAAAAAAGAAAAGCTGGAACACAGAAGGCAGGCATCCATACAGATTCCAAAAGGTAAAGAAAACTTAAAACTGGAACCTGTTTGTAGGCAACAACCATCCTCTAATTTTAGCTTTATGTACTCAAAGAACTTTCCTAAAAAAAAAAAAGGGACAAAACCAGAATACACACAGAGTAGGTAACATTAACTCATCTTAGAGTAACTGATAAAAATATGCATCTTCAATATATTCAAGGGTATTGTGGATTTTGAATACATATTCCACATGCAACTGGATTATCTGGCCAATAGCACATAATGCTTCAGGCCTGTGACCCTGTTGTTCTGTCTTTCCTTCTGGCTAGACGTTAGTAATACCAATATGCCAATTAAAATTCATTGTAAACCAACACAGTAGAAAAGGCAGCATTTCGCTGAACGCATAAGTCTGAGATACAAGAATGGGTCTTTTTCAAATCATTGTCAATGGGTACTTAAAACTTATGGTTTATTTACAAGTTTTATGTCTTACAGGTTTGAAGTCTTAGGTCAAAACATAGGACAGGTTTTTGAAGTCATTGTTTTCTGTAGCAAAACCAGATAAAGTCAAACTGAAAACTAAGTGTTTCTTGACCCAAAAACCACTTAATAATCTAGGAGATGATCTAAAGTATAAAGAGGCAAACAGTGGGAATACCAAGTTAGGCATCTGAACACCCTGCACCTTACATATAGCCAATAAGAAAAATCTTGATACCCAGGGCAGAACTCCTTCACATAAGCTGCACAAGTGATCTCCCTCTCTCTTTCTGAGGTGAAAGACACTGGATTTCTTGATTGTTGATAAAGAAACCACAATTAGAAAAACCATGTACATCTACTTTCTTTATGGACCATCTGCTGTTATAAATGAGCAAGAACACACAGCAGGGCTGGTCAACGGGTAACACTGCAGGGATATGGGGAACACAAGGCTTTTGGGTTTGTGATGGTATTTGGTTAACAGGCATTCAGCATAAGAGACTAGGACAGGAAAAGCAACTAAGACCCTGACACACAAACCATAATGAACAGGAGATAAGAGTTCTGGTCTTAGCTATTAACTCTGTTAGGTGACTGACTGACAGACCATGGAAGGAGCCACTCAGGCATAGCACTTTAGAACGGGTAAGAGGTGGTAAACAACATCATCATGGGTCTCCTGGGAAAGATCAAACTTATTACAATATATCTGCAGGGACTTGTGGAGACGTGCAAACATTTTTATGGGGTGTTCAGTGGAAGTGCCAAAGGCAGGGAAGGTCAATCAGGTCAGAACAAGTGTGGGAAAATGGGGAGGAAGTGGCATAAAAAGGAGCCATTAGTATAAGCTGCAAGTCAGTAGGTTTGTTTGGCCCAACCCTGCACCTGATCACTACAGTCTGTCCTATGTTTTTAAGGAGTCCTACTTGTAATATTTTCTATGCGACTTTGCTCTCTATTCTGTCTAGATGCGATGTGCAAGCAAATTTCAGAATCAGACAGCAACTATAATTAGACCTGTACCTACAAAGACCCAAGGTCTAAGCTTGTGACCAAGTTAAGAGACCTCAGGCCTAGACACAGATGTTGGATGAACTTAAAATCTGTGTTAACATTAATGTCTGTGAGTGTGGGCACACTTGCGAATGAGGAGAGCCGGTGCGTGTATTTCTCTGTCAAACGTTCAGTTCCCATCAGCTGGAGAAGAACTTCATCAGGCTGTCTCTTTTCCTGTTCACCTGAGTGCTGTTTGCATTTACATGTGGTGCCAGTAAAGGCTGTGGGTTTTTTCCTTCACTTTTTTCCTGTGATGATCTGTGTGACCAGCCATGTCCTACATGTAGTGCCATCTTGGGAATGCATGCTCAATCTCACTATTGGCTAGATATGCAAACAGGAACAGTGGCAAGCAGACCAAGAGGAGAAACTCCCTGTACCTTAGAAGCTGCTAGATATGGGTTCACAATTACCCCACTGGAATTACTCTACATGGGTCCAACTCTCATGAAACACCATAGTCTTGTCCTAAACTATAGTTCTTCCAGAGACTAGAGAACACCCAGTTATTTTAAAACCTTGCTTGTCCTTCTGCTTGTCCCCACCTCTGTATTAACTCATCTTTCACCAGTCGGTCAAGACTTTGTGTCACATTTTAAAAGATGGAACTGCAAGAGCAACCTAACTTCAAAATAATGCATAAATGAAGGAAAACATTTCCAGTTGACCTTTACAGCAAAACATCTGATAACTAGTAGCCAAGGAGGAAAATGTGTGACTATAAACAGTTCAGCCAATTTTATAAACTCATAGCTTGCTGCTTTGAAAATCAATTAGATTTAACAAGCTTGCATTTTTCTCCATAACAAAACTTTCATTACATGATAGTTAAGACCAAAATAAGACATTATACAGACCTCAAGACCAGAGGAACATATTAATCTTTTAAAATCAGTGTACAATTGTTTCTGTGAATTTGTTTCTCCTTTAAGTGTGCTGAAAGGCTCAAGGGCAGCAGAAGGTGCAAATGCACTTTTAATCAATACTGTACATAATTTTACCTGTCCAGTATTTAATACTGATTTTATCAGTATTTAACTTTCTCAGTGTAGACTTTCAGTGGCAAAAAACTCTTCAGTACAATTCTTAGAAAAAAACCCACACAGTTCCATACCTTTAGCTGTGGACATAAATAAATAGATATGATACAAACAATTAAACCACCACTGACCTGTATGACAAGTCAGACATTCTGAAGATTATGTAAATTTTTTTTCCTCTCACTAATAAACAGACTCTAGCTGCACTTTTCAGTACAGCCAAACCATTAGGATTCCCACCTCATTAGGAACTTCACGATTATAGTGAAAATAGCATGTTTTCCAGATCATTAAAGATCAGTCATTCATACAAGTATTTACAATATTCCTATAAACTGACCTGAGCAACTAAAATAATGTCTGCATGACAGTCTAACAATAAGTAAAAAAAATGCACAAGAAAGGCCATACCTTTCAAACACTACTAGTACTGGAATCTCTCTATTTATCATAATTTATTTTATTGTGAATGATAAAATTTTAAAGGCATGTATGTTTATGTGTGTTCAGCAAGAGTAACAGTTACCTTACTTAAAAAAAGGCTACATGTTATTTAATATTAATAAACTTGGATAATAGCATATTTTTCCACAGATCTTGGGATTTCACGTGCCCCAACTTCGTACCATAAGTTAAAGACAGTAAGAGCAGAAAAGAAAGAAACCTCAGATTGTGCACTTACTTATTCAGTGTGAGGTCAAGGATGAATTTGGAACCAAAGGCCTCAATCTGGAAACTTGCCTGGGCCAGGTGTACAGCCTGTAAACGTGAACACATAGGAATACTATACAGTTTTGCAGAACATTTAAAGTTGTCAAAAGCATCACTGAGCTTTATATGCAAAAAATATGACAAACACTTATGCAAAACCAAAGTTTTCCATAACGTGCTTATTTTCATGAATCTCACAGGCTCATGAAAAGCTTTCCCCTTGTACCAAATTCTGATCCAAAAGGATTTGTCTTTTAGAGGGTAAAGAGAGAGAAGCAAACGGTATCTGAAAACCATGCTTTCAAAATACACACTCATTCAAATACACACTCATTCCTCACATGAAAAAAAAGAAGTCAAGTCTTATTTTGCCATAACCAAATTGGCTATGTAACAAAAGCTTCTTTTAATTATGTTACTACATTCATTCCCTTTAAAAGGCCTGAAATAATTAATGCACTTGAAATACACACCTTCAAACGAGAAAATCACGGCACGGCTTGTATTACATGTTATGAGAGGCTCCTTTAGAGTAATCCCTTCAGAATTAGAAGCTTTGTACTTGGTATTGTAGCCAAAACAGTGTACAGAAGACTGATGCTGCTCAACATACTACAACACCAAAAATCCAATGTTAGCTTGTCTCGCATAGGGAGTTAACTTTTACTTTCAGGATATTCAGTTTTTGTCAGATATACAAATTGTATTCTTTATTCTTTTCTATACTGTTCTAATCGAAGCCAAAGACATTTAAGACATGATCATCTGTTTTCTAGAAAAATAAGGAAAAGATAAGAGACAATCCAAGAAGTCCTTTTTGTGGAAGACATTGTTCTGGCAGGGTGGAAGAGATTAGATCTGAATTTCAGAGAACCTCTCCCTTAATAATGTTATAATCAAATCATGCTTACTTATACACTTATTTGATACAGTACTAATAATTACATAAAGTTGGAATATTATGACTAAGGCCTTTAATCAAAAGACAAAACCCACTATTTTTTATTAAACACCACAATGAATCTAGCTAGTTTATGGCATACCTTAAATCATGAAGGTTAGCTTTTAAGACCCACAAAGCCTACAGTTTTCCCAAGGAGGAGAAAATCTGTTCAAAAAGCATAATTCTTTGCGTTTCTCTTCCATTCTTGCACTGCACAGAGCAGCACTGATTTTAATCTTATTTCTCAAAGGTATCCATCATCTTTCATAGAACATTTCAATAGAATTTAAAAAACTATTTCTAATAGTTGCTATAGTGACTAAAATCAGCTGTGATGTTTCCTGTCTTAGTTTAGCATTCTTTGCCCCCAGAATTATCATTTCACTTTCAACAGGGCCAGAGCTTTATTGTCAAGCTTCTGTAAAAAATTGTGTAGTTACAAAATATTTTAAAGATCTTTGATATCATTAAGCATTCTCTTACCTAAAGCCTGCTTTTTGTTTATTAAAAATACAACCACTGTAAATAATTTTAAAAACAATATTCCTAGGTAATATAAAAAATAATATGGAAGGAAAGCAGTATTAAGCTTTCTCTCTGTTACATTTTTAGGTAAATTAATATTAACAGTTGTTTTACTAGTTCACCAACTCGTTGAGATAACACTGACCTGGCAAAATGAGTTTACAGCTGCTCTGAATCACCAGAATGAAACAGGTTAAGGACAAACATGTGACTTGATGGCAAGAATCTCTATCAAGAGTGAATCTGCAAGGATGAAAGCTAGTATATGTGTACACATTTTTGAAAAAGCACAGAATCTCAGTTTAAATGCATGCCTAGTAGGAGAGGCTTTTCAGCCCTTGCTCCACTTTCTTTGCACAGTGAAACCAAGGAACAAGCATCACAAATAGCTTTTTAGGCACCTATTTGTGACAAAAACCTCATTATGTTTTCAACACGCACATGTATTAATTTAATTTTAAGAACCCAACAAAACCCATGAACACTTTTTGCAGGAAAAGGGTTGCAATTAGTTTTATCCCACAAAAATTCCACTTAAGAGTTATAGGAGCCTCTGCTTTGACGTTCCTCAACATGTAACATTTACCTACAATTACGTGACTTCATGTATATGCCACAAACAAGAATTCAGTATTAACTATCTGGAAAGTTTAAAAGAGCATGTACTATTCCATTAAAATCATTCTGAAACATGAGAAATGAGAACTACAGAAATTCTTTAAGTACCTAGGTTTTATTACATTTTATATGTATGTATCAGTTTGGAAGTTTTTCAAACTATCTCCTGCTCAAAGACAAACATGGTAATTTTGAGTACATTGCATTTTTATATACAAGCCATGAAGACTGAGTTTTCCTTTAGGATAAGATTATTACTGACAGATCTGACATAGTGTTTCTGACACATTACATAGCAAAAAGTGACTGCCCAATCAGGATTTACTCAGTGTAGTGTATCATTAAGAATGTTTACAAGTCATTTTAGTAACAACACTACCAATGATTTCAAACACTATTCTTAGCCAAGTTGAGCAAAAAAGTAACACCAAAAATGACTACATACTTTCTCCAGGGTTAGTTTAGGAATAAAAATACACTCTTTTTAGTTTGATACAAGCGCAACATTTCTTTCATTTCTAACAGACTATGCATTACTTAAAATGTGTATAATTTGAAACACTTTTTAGAAGAGCAGCATCAAGGCTAAATAATGACCTGCAAGAAAGCAGTACCCAAGTATTGTTTCCCACTTGAAATTTTTTTTCATTTCTCTTGTTCTGACTACCAATTCCTAACCAACTAAATAAGCCAAACTCTTTAATACCTTCCCTTTCATGAAGATTGAAGCTACTTAACTGCTTAAGGAAATGTTTGTATGTGGAGGATGACGCACCACCTTAAATAATAAAACACACTTCAAAAGCCATCATGATGTACTGAAACATGCAAAATCCTGAAACTTCAGCACAAGACACCACAGATATTAAAAAATGTACATGTATGAAAAATAAAAATTGGTAACTTCAAGATCAGGAACTCCCATCAAGGGTTAACAAATCCAGAAGACAAGATCTAGTTCCCAGGAGATCCTGAGTCACAAATTGCTAGACTCTGGGAGACCAATCCAGGAAGTAGCAACCCTACCACTGTTACACTCTGACATCCCTCCCTAGGCATCTGCTACTGTTTGCTCTAAGGAACAGCTAGATAAATGCCTAGTCTGATCTCCTGTAGCTTTTGTCCAATCAAGCCCATCCAATGACATATGTATCTCATTCTTTAAGTTTCTAAGCCATCAACCACGTATTCTTTATCCTTCTGCAGTTTAATATTGAAGTAACTTGCATTCTCGGTCTAGAGTATCGGAGAAAAGATTCATCTTGTATTAGATATAGTAACATTGCTATTTCTGAAAACAACTACTTCTGTATATAAAAACATGGCTTGCTATCTATTACTGTGCCTCACTTAACAGATGTAGCCTGCACACATAAGCAATTGCTGCAAAGCAGCTGACACTCATTTGGTACCCTGAAGTAGGGCATGTTCTCCACCAAACTCAGCTCAAACCATCAGTTACAAAAAGAATGCTGGATTTTTAAATACGGTTTAGCAAAATAGTTCTGAATTCAGGTGAATGTGGTACACCACTGCTGCAGCAAAACACAGATTCTGTTAAGCCAGTTTAATAACAGATAACCACCCACAAAAGCCATAAGGCAGAACACAGGTGAGGTTAATGCAGCTAAAACGTTTGATGTTTTTCCTGTAATAAGTTAGCACAGCAAGCTACCAGCAAGTCCTGTTTTAGCCAATACAGACATCATGTACCACCATGATGGCAGGAAGTTTTTCAAAACATGTCTGTGGAATTCTGTAATACAGCTTATCACGTCACAGTATTTTCTTACTGGCTACTGTGCAATACAATGTCTGAAGTAGAATCTGAAATACAGTGTTCTTCTGATTGGCATAAAAACATTATATTCCTGTTTGAATTTATATAATTACCATGTATTTTGAAGAATGTGGCCTAGATGTCTTACCATGTCTTTTCATAGAAAAAGTATTTAACATTACCTTCTTGCACCATTTGCATACACACATATGTTCACAGCTGCATGAGTATTCTTCGCTTACATAAAGAGGAGACCAGGTTCCTTTGCACATGTTTGTTAGCATTTAAAAACCTCTCCAGAGGTTCTCGCCTTGACATCTATAAGCTACTCCAACAGCAAAGCTACAAAATTACATCAAGTTTTCTTCAGCAAAAACTTACTGATGATATACAGAGGAGCAAGTTGAAGAGCATCTGAGTCTTTAAAATCTTTCCTGCTCCCACACACAAATTTTAGAGAGGAAAATAAAGTGGTTTTTTACTGACCTGGAAGCTCAGATTAGTAGTGTACTCAGTTTAATAAGAGATTCTTCATATTACTGACATTGTAAGAGTGCTGTAGCTGGTTATGTAAAGCAGTAGCCTCTCAGGGTGTTTTCCAAGCTAAAAATCCATCTACATAAAGAATTCCACTTTCTTTCAAACCAGTCACTAGCTTAGTCTAAGTTTCAAGATTAAAATGGACTGAATCTCAGTTCTATTCATCTGTGTCATAATTTGAACACTTTCATTGTTTTCATTATTTCTCCATAATTCACTTTTTCCAAACTTCCAGGAATTTTTACAATCATCATCACCAAAAGTGAAGTACTATATTGCATTTACTTTCTTCACAGTAAAACTATGCCAAATGGAATAATGACTTGTCTTTAGACAAAAGTAACAGCAGTACTTGACTGACAGTACCTATGGGTCTTTTGTTATATTCATACAGATATGATTTCCAAATGACAAGCTCATTGCTTTTAGAAATTCTGCCATATAGTTCTGCTGACTAAACTAATGGCCAAAAGCTGCCTCTCATTTAAGCAGCTGAGCAAGTGATCTCATCACTCTCATTTTGGAAATAGAAACCTTAGTCAGATTTAGATAGGTTTTATACCATTAAAATGTTGTTGGTTTTTTTTGATCTAGACCTTCATTCTGATAATAGTACAAGTACAAATTAGTACGACTTACCATAGATTAGTTCCTTACTCTTCTTTTAGCTTGTTTGCCTATTCTCAAGAGTTCATACAGAAGCCATCCTTCTTTAGTGTTCAGAAAACATGTACTATACAGCACATATGCCAAGATAACCTTCCACTATTCATGGGAAATAAAGCATTTCATAGATGCATAGAAGTCACAGCAGCATGTAAAAACTCCTGCTTAAAACATACAGAATTTCAGAAAAGTTCCTGTTGATGATTTGTTTCTAGACTTCAATGATTAACATTAGAGAGGTTACTTTGACACACATGAACATCAAGACTTGAAGACTGTTCTTTGAAAGAATGCTTGTCAACATATGAAAAAAGGCTCAGGCCCACCTCTGAAAGCAATCCTACTGTTACTCTTTTAACCTCAGGGGCCAGAACCTCCTTTCTCTCCCAACATGACAATACTTAGATACCTATCCGTAGTGACACTGGCCTCTCAAACCATATCCCTCTCACAGTTTTGTTTGTAAGATTCTACGAAGTAGCGCATCCGTATCTTGGAC
Source organism: Buceros rhinoceros silvestris (assembly GCF_000710305.1). Lineage (NCBI taxonomy): Eukaryota > Metazoa > Chordata > Aves > Bucerotiformes > Bucerotidae > Buceros > Buceros rhinoceros. The sequence goes on along the minus strand of NW_010415778.1, from coordinate 5,908 downwards.
CACTTTCCTGCAGCACCCAGCTTCCTACAAATGCTAGGAAACTTATCTTAATTATTTTGGAACAAGGCCTAACAAGCACAAGTGTAGCACTGCCTAACACTTAGGAACTGAAAGCTTTTACAGATTAACATTTGAAGCTCATGAGAGGACCCAGAAATATATATATATACACATATATAGATATAAAAGGATTTTGAAAGTTTTAGAAATATCATGACTCACATTTCAGCTAAGCTAAGAAATCAAGACGTAGATCTACTTTAGAGAGAAGTTGGCATAAGGAAGACAGCTGCCTTCTCCCAGAAACTGAAGATAGTAAGATCAGTTTCAACTCTCCCATTAGTCAGTACCTACTGAAGACACAGAGTCTAGTCCTTTTCATTAATATAAATCCAATATAGAATAGGGAAAAAAAAAAGACCAAGTACACAAAAATCATCTATTTGGAAGTAGTGTAAATTGAAGCTGCACCACGGAAAATTCTGAAAAAAATTCAAAGCCAGCTGAAATATTACAAAGATTCTCCTACAGCCTTAAACTCATACGCGTAAGCCACATGATGTTCATTCATTATTTTAATCAGTTTTCATTACATGGGGATTAGAAGTGAAGACCTGCCCTAATACAGGGAAAGAAAACCAATAGTTAATCCAGAGGATTTTTATCTGGATTCTAGTAAGAATTCATGTGATGCTACCTCTTAAGAGATTATTAACCATGATCTTTCATCTTTACCAAACAGTCCTGCTTTTTATTAAATACTCCCTCCTTAGCAATGGCTAATGGATACGGTTGTTTTCTTTAAATCTTAAGGATGCTTTTCCACTCAATTTTCATATGCAACTTTGGTGTGTAGTGCAAAGGACTGAGACAGTGCTGTATCTCGATCTTTAAAGCAGGGCAACATAACATTCAGCCTGGCAGGAATATATTCTTTACCGACAAACAGCTTAGCTGAAACAAAAGCACCCAGAGTTTTCATCCCAAGAAAACCAGCCCAAAATAAAACTAATTTTTTTATTTTTTTGGGGGGGCGGGGGGGCGGGGAATGAAACTGTCTTCACAGTTAAAACTTTTTTTTCAGTCATTAGGGTCTGCAGAACAGTTTTCTTAACACCTCCCTCCTCCCCAAAATTACACTAACAGCTTAGAATTACGCATAAAGACATTACTTCTTTACAATTTCCAGTGATCTAAAAGCAGTTAGAAACTATCCAGCAGATGCAGTCTTCCTTCATACGTACCTAGTTCAAGCAATTTTCCACTCAAAGCTTCGTAAGATTGCCCTGAGCTGTGCTCCTCTGGCAATCCTACTACACTGAGATTACATTTCGTGTTGCAAGATTTTTCCCTCTGGTGACCACCATAAGGACTTGCTCCTACCCTCCTGTGACAAGTTGGGTTCCATGCAGTCTTCCTGCTAGGTCCTACTAATCTTGTGTATGTAGCCTGTGAAAATGCATCAAAGCAGTCACCCAGTTCAACAAAGAGATTACTGGTTCATTCAAAACACAAATGACTCGGACCTCTTCAGCAAGTTTATGGACTCTTGTGAGCTTCTTCACTGTGTTTTTATAATGCTCATTTTTGAGCAGTTCACACTAAAAATAACTTCAGAAGAACTCAAAACCAGCTAGCCTTAACTTGACTATGAGAAAGCAGGTATACATATTTTAGAGTCTTGAAGCACAAAATATTTAAAGTACGCTTTTTTTGGAGCACAAACAGAAAATAGATTATACACTAGAGTTCTGTCCACCTTGAAGACAGACCACTTAGTCAAAACTAGATTTTCAACAGTGAGAAAAAGCTTCTTAGAATAATAAGAAGGAATGAGAGAGGTACCACGAACAGTTTAGATCACATACACCCTCCCACTGTGGTGACCACAACTGGTTTCACCACTCTGAAAGGGGATAAAGGGGATTGGTGCTAAGAAAACAATTTATTATTTAAATTTTTTATTCTCTGGTACACTGTTTTCTCCTCCAGCCCTTCTCTTCTACATACATTTCATGAAGAAGGTGGCAGACCCTTACTTTTAGGAAGTTACTTTAAAAAATAAAATAATAATGTACAACGATTTAAAATATATTACTCTATCTTTACCTCTTTCTTCCCACATGCACACAATTTCTTCTAGTCTTCCTCTCTCCTTATAGTGACTCAGCATTTCTGAGGTATTCAGGCCTACTCCCACAAACTACCTACATGGCTTATGTTCTTCTGGCCACTATAATGAAGACGCACAGAAAGTGGTCTACTGGATAACATCCACAGTTAGGGAGTATATCCACATCATATGCCTATAAATTGTATATTAAGGCTTACAAGAAAATACTGGTTAAAGGATGTATGGTTCCAAGAAAAATAAAAAAAGGAGAAAAAAGTATTTCTTCCTCAGCTGTCCATTGTGTATGTATATAAGGTTATCATATCTGTTTTTACTTTTTTAACATTAAAAATCAATCTTAAATCTAGATTTCTTTACCTAACTAGAAAGGTATTTTGGTTATTTCTTTTTATTACCAATGTGGGAAACAACAAAATCTCACAAATAGGATTTATTACAATATAGTATTTATCTGAATTCTGGGAAAGGATAAAAGCACTAAAAAAATCCCCTTCCTTCACCCCAAGGAAAACAAAAAATCTAAATCCTCATCTATCTTTCACAAACTAATTGCATTCTGTTTTCTTTATGGCTTGTTTTCCTTTTACATCCTAGACAGATTTATCCCCCCACCCCTCCCATTATTGCTCTAGAGACAACTATAGAGAATGTTAAACAGAACAAAGTAACCCAAATATTTGTCGTTATATTATTGGCAATACAGATGGAAAAGCAGAGAAATGGCTTCATACAAGAAAAGACACAAGATGCAAGTTGGGGAAGCCCTCTATGGTGCTCTACAGGCAAGTTATGCAAAAATCAGTCCAGACAAGGAATGTAATCAACCCTTTTCTTCAATTAAATGGATCAAAGGAATTTAAGTTTTATGCCAGAAGAATGAAGTCAACATAATGTCACTCTCCATGAAGCCCCAAGCTTAAGAACCCTTCTACAGAAAAAACTGCAGCATAAGCAGTTCCCTATGCTTAAAAGGGACACAGTGAGTAGAAGAGAGATCCACTTTACACAACACTCAGCAGCACGCACACACGAGGAAATCAATATCAATTCTGCCAGCACTGGTTTCTGCAGAGCTTTAGCCCAACCAGTAGGTATAAGGTAGGGCACAGGAAGGATAGGCAACAGTAGCAGTGTTCTTGTGGGTGATGCCAGGAGACTGTCGGACATTCTCCCCTGTGGATATGGGAACAGAAAAAACTCACGTAGAGATATGGAAGAAGCACTATTCCCAAAGGCAGAGAATGTGCAAGCAAGCAAATCCCTTTCTTTCCATACCCACCTCCAAAGAGGGGAACAGAAAGTCCCTAGAGTTAAAGTTTATTTAAAAGAGTGGTCTTACTTTCAGGGGCTATGATTCTGAATACAGTATTCTCTGAGGCAGCTCCAATTTCCAACAATCAAACGTTTTTTCTGGTGTATTTAGACGCATCCAAAGTCACATACTGATCTCCAAGTTCAGTAAGCTAAGAAGCAATCTTCTTTCCCATTACAACACCACTATACAACTATCCCACATTTTTTCCCAAAGGTTATACAGTACCTCCACATTAATTCCACATATAAAAGGGCACATAATCAATATTAACAAAAGCAAAAATAATCCATAATAAGTTTACTTTCTAAAGTGTCAAAAGAAATGCAATTCAATAGGTAGGAACTCTATTACAGCTAACTTCTTCAATTATATCATACACACTAATCTGCTTTACTGTCTCTCCTTCCAATCATGGCAATTTCTTCCTAAAAGAGCCATTTTTACCTTCACTTTACCTTTTTAACCTGTACGAAGAAATTAATTTTTAAAATAAAAATTTATAAAAACAGGATGGAATAATTTTAAAGGGTGCCTCCTAAGCAGTATAGTTTAGAATAGGATTACTTCTTTACCAAGTTTGTTTAATCAAATGCAATTTCAAAAAAATACCCCACTATCTGCATTGATACAAAATTAAATGCTAGATCTTGTCATTACAAATTAAAAAAATCTGGTATTATTTGACCAAAAAAGATAACATTTTACAGTGGTCTTCACTAGTCATACACTGGCAGGAAACCAATACTGCATTTATTAGTTAGTGCATGATAGACTCAAAGACAAGTAACTCATGCTGTCAGGATTTCAGGATTCTAAAGAAACTCCCTATGCAGATATTTCTGCAGTCTAGAGCTATTATGAATAAGTATGTTGTTGATGCTGGTATATTCTAAGTAAAGACATTGGAATCTATGCTGATCAGACAAGTCAACTTTGCATAATTCCCATTTGTTTTATCTACAGCTCAGCTTCTGAACCATCCTGAAATTCAAAATTTTTAAATTAAAATAAGGGAAATTGCATTTTTCTTTAAGTACATGCCCTCCTTTAATTCCCCAAAATGGTAGTAAGGACCATTACTAAATCTCAAAGTTCTACAAAAGAAAACATTCTAACACAGTTCCACATCACATATTACAGTTTTGACAATTCTGCAGATAAGCCTCTTTTTACCCTACCTTGTCGTGTTTCTGCTGGTGCCTTGCCCTAGTATCCAGTATATGGTAAGGGGTTTCAGAGTCCTTGTTGATGTAATAGATTAGTCTTGAAGGCAGTGTAATTTCTTTCTGGGTTACATTGCTGTAGCTGTGATTTTTACTGTTACTGCTTTTATCCTGTTGAAATGTATCCTCTATACTGCCTGCCGTTTCATTCCAATGCAGGTCTGAGGAAGAAAGATATGCCAGCCATAAATTACATGGCAGAACGTGTTTATTTCAATAAAAAAGCTACATACTTAACTTGCAGTGTTCTAATACTGTATTCACCACTCAAGCAAACAAAAATAGCTTACTCATTGAGCTAGATTCAATTCATACATAAAATGGTTTCAGAAATTATATTACTTATTTAAGTGCATATACGTTTTAATATGCAGTCATGGATTATAAATATTTTAACGCCTCTCAACCTCCAAGAGAAAAAAAAAAACTCAAACTTAATGGATATGTAGTTACCCTCTTTGATAGATGAGTTCTCTCTAAAAGACACGCACACACAAAAAAACCCAAAAAACCCCAAGCATACACCCGCAAAAGGCTAAGAATACTCCCCACCTCCCTAGGACAAACCGAATTCAGAGGAAGTTTTCAACCTCTCACTTTTAACTTTGACAAGAGCCCTTTTCTTCAGGGGCAGCTTTTGAGATGTATCTTTCCTCATTAAAATTTCAATATACAATCAATCAACAAGCAATGTAATAATAACAGTAATAACACGATGCACAAACCGACTACATTCAACATTCCACATCATTTATATGCAAAGAAAAACAAATAAACAGCACACACAAAAATCCAACCCCAAATAAACAAATTAACTTCCCAGTCGGATCCCCGTACACAGGCATCCTGACATTCGCGAAAACCACCTAAGCCTTTTTTTTTTTTTGTCGCATACCTCACCAGCATATTCCTATGCACACCATCCTCTATTTCAAACACTGCAGCACTGGCTTCAGCAGATCAGAACGGGAAACCTCACGTTTCTCTCTGCTTTGTAAGCAAGCAAGTCAAAGCCACATTCCTTGAGCCCCGTATTCCTAAACGCCGAGACAGACACGTACAGAAAGCGGGCAAGGGCGGAGGAAGAAATCGTTCGGGCCAAATGGATGTTACGGGGGTTCGCCACCCAAGGCGGAGGAGGACCGGCACCGAGAAGCAGCAGACGCCTCACGCACACGAGCACACACACACAACCCGTCATACCCACCGGCGGCCGCTGCACCCGCGCGGGCCCGG
>NW_010415777.1:20360-23551 GCF_000710305.1 Buceros rhinoceros silvestris | reverse complement strand
TAAGTCTCTCTCCCTTACTCCCTTTCTCTTCTGCTTTGGAAAGGGAGAGGGCTTAATAGAGAACATCTGTCATTTGTCTAGTGGCCCGCTCAGCCTTAACCCTTGACAGTCTTCACTGCAGCCTTAATAACATTAATGGTGTGTCCTTGTGCTGCTTAGGCTTCACATGTGTGCATTGGGTAATGATCACATCAGAATTTACCATCAATAATTATTACAAGGTAAGCCTGAAAACTGCACTGGAAGTAGTTGGAACAGTTGTGCTCTCTCTAAGAGAGACACCAATCTTGGGTTTCTAGGTTAGGAAGGAAATCCGTCTGCTCTCTGTATCATTGGGAGAGAAGGAGTTGATTTTCAGAGCAGGAACCTGACTGTGAGCAGCACTTTGTGGGAGTGCCTGTTTTCCTCTGCTCATTGCAGTGGGGAAGGAGGATGCTGAACCTTTCTCTTCAGGACACTAGGTTAGATGCCTAAAAAATTAACTTAATGGTAAGTGGTAACTTAAGTGGTAACTTAAGCTTATAATGTTAAGATTTTGTGTTGTATATGGAAAGTAACTAAGTTACTAATTTTGAATGAAGGCTAAAGTCGTTTCAGGTGCTGAGCTGATGACAACTCATTGGTTCTTAGAAGACACTGAATTTTCACCATCACTCTATAAAGGAAGCCCAGCTGAAGTGAATGAACACTTTGTCACTTTCCCAGTGGTCTCACTGCTGAATTTCATCTAAACTTAACTGTCTGAATAAAGAGATAGCTAATGAAATGCCTGGAGATAAACCTCTCAGTTTGCTTCTTGAAGTATTCATTGACCACCATGATGCCCTGAGGGAAGAAACATTGATCTATACTTTAGATGAAAGAAAGCTCATTTATTTTGCCTTTTTTCCACTGTGTCCATGTCATTGGTAGAAGCTGACCCATAACCTCATGGTATAATATTGATTTGGTTTATTCTTAAAAAATATCACCTGGTTCTCTAGCAACACACACAGGTCACAGCCGCTTTGTAACATGGACCTTCTATAAAAGGTTTGTCTTCTAACAAAGAAATTTCACTGGTTACAAAACTGAAATTTAGTGAAGTAATGTTCAAATAATGACTGAATAATTCACTACTGCATTCATATCTCTTCAGAAAAAACTCTCTCTCTCAGATATACCAGCACTGCGGTATAGTTCTTCCTGTTTTTAAAGTGGGATCTGCACCCTCCACTGTGACATCATTACTGTGTGTAGGTCAACCAGAGTATCAAGAAAGGTTACTTAAGTCTTATTTGCAGCTCAGAAGGCCACAGAGTTGAACCAAATTGTGCAAGAGCTCCCTGTCCTCCGCCGCATTGACTGGAAGGTGAGAAAGACAAGCCTTCCAGCTATGGTCTCTTTTACAGTGGATGCTCTGATATACATGCGTTTTTACTTTCTCAATGAAAAAAGCTTGATGGGATTTGACTATGCTTTCAGCACTCACTAGATCTGTACAATGAACCAGTGAGTCATAGTACAAAATTGTTAATAATGCCATTATTCAGATGCTTTCAAGTACTGCAAGTATTTGAAGAAAAATTGATGACCTTTCTTAGTAAGTCAAGGGCCTATAAGCAATTTTGCCTTCACTGTTGCCTCTGAAACATCATTTCATTCTAGTTTTTCTATGCTTCAGAATGAAAGTTCAGTAAATGTATTAACACAAAATTCTATGCACCAGTTACAAATACTATTTATTTTCTTAGAAAGTATTTCTAACTAAAATTGGAAGGGAGGTGTTTTGTAATTTAACAGTGTTCATGGTTAGGCAAATAGCTGCAACTCAGCTTCTTCTCCTCTCTACAGTGTTATCCCTTCAGAAAATCCATCACTCTCTTTTCCAATTTTTATGCTAAGTGCTAAATGAAAGCAGTGGTCATTCTTACCCAGGAGGCCTGACTGGGTCCAGTATTGACATTATTCCCTTTGTGAGTCTGAGCTGATAGTGATTGTGGTAGATACTGTAAAACAATGCATTGATCAACCTGATGACAGGAACAGAGCAGGATATAAAAGAAGAAGAAAACCTCAAGACAACTTAATTCCTGAAAGAGCTTCCAAACAACTCTTGCAATTTAGTCACTTTTTACATGGCAAAGTTTTGTCTTGGCAATTTTCTGCTTCTTGACCTGCAGTTCACTACCTAATTCCTGAACCTCACAGGAGATCAAGCCAAGCCCTTTGGATCAGCTGTTCACCGAGTCATCTTTGAACAAATTCCCAAGAGTTTGTGGGAAGGTCTTTATCCTCATTGCATCATTTTTCTTCATTAGTTCTATCCTGAGAGTCCTCCTGGCTAGTTCTAATACAGTTACGTGTTCCAAGGTCACAGTTCAACCTCAATAAGTTTCAGACTGCACATACAAAGTTTAAGCCATATCCCGTCACAAGCTAATAAGGCTGCATTCTGGTACCATCACAAACACACGAGCAGCACAGCTGTGTTTCCTGGGAATATTTCACCTGCTTTATGTAAGGTTTTGGGTTCCGAGCACAGTGTCCCCAACTCCTCAAGCCCTGGCATCCTGGCGCCAGATGGGGCCAACCTTGCTGATCAGCCTGCTATCCCATGAGTCTGCGCACACACTTCTGGATGAGGCAGCAACCAGCAACACTGTTGTTTCCATGCATTATATTCTCTAATCTTTTTTGTCCTTTGAGTCTTGTAAACCTGTTATTTATGTTTAAATGAACACAGATTATGTAACTGATCAATAATACGTATGGCATAGATCCACAGTCAAACGTGTAATGAATCAAGATGTTTTTCCTGAATGTGTATCCCACAGCATTCTGCTGGAGAGACTGGCTGCTCGCAGCTTGAATGAGTGTACTCTTCAATGGGTGAAAAACAGACTGGATGACCAAGCCCAAAGAACTGTGGTGAATGGAGTTCTAATCCAGTTGGTGGCCAGTCTCAGTTGGTATTCCGCAGGGCTCAATATTGTGGCCTGTTATTTGATATCTTTATCAGTGATCTTGACAAGGGGATTGAGTGCACTCTCAGTAAGTTTGCAGATGACCCCAAGCTGGACAGGAGTCTTGATCTGCTTGAGGGTTGAAAGGCTCTACAGAGGGATCTGGACAACCTGCGTTGATGGGTGAAGGCCAATGGCACAAGGTTCAAGAAGGCCAAGTGCTAGGTCCCTCACTTTGATAACAAC
>NW_010415777.1:16250-20336 GCF_000710305.1 Buceros rhinoceros silvestris | reverse complement strand
GCTAGAAAGATGCCCAGTGGAAAAGGACCTGGGGGTGTTGGTTGACAGCCGGCTGAATATGAGCCAGCAGTGTGCCCAGGTGGCCAAGATGGCCAACAGCCAGTCTGGGGTTGTATGAGAAATAGTGTGGCCAACAGGAGTAGCGATGTGATTGTCCCCCTGTACTCAGCACTGGTGTTGCAGATGGGTGTTTTAGATCACCTAAAGGATTGTAAAAGTGTGACTTGAATTGAGTTCAATGGCAAGATTCACTCTACTACTTACTACATGAAGGAAATATACCTAGCAGGGCGAACTCAAAGCAGGCTCTCTTAGGCTGTTATATTTATGGAAAAAAGTGGTTGGCTCATAGTCGTATTGCATACAATGGTAAAGGTATGCACAAGACTCCTTGTACACACAACTTCCTTTGTTCCCTCTGTTCCTTTGCGGGTTTCCTAGAGTTCTTGGCTCAGCTTCACCTCAGACATTTAGCTCCTTTGAGGCCTGCACCATGCTGCTCCTGCTTTGGTTAAAGGGAGGTTGAGTGTATCCATTGAGGCCACACCTCGAATACTATGTTCAGTTTTGGACCCCTCACTACAACAAGAATATTGAGGTGCAGGAGCACGTTCAAAGAAGGGCAATGAAGCTGGTGAAGGATCTAGAGAACAAGTCCAGTGAGGAGCAACTGAGAGAACTGGGGTTGTTTAGCCTGGAGAAAAGGAGGCTGAGGAGTGTTCTTACCACACTCTACAACTACTTGAAAGAAGGTTGTAGTGAGGTGGGGGTCAGTCTCTTCTCCCTGGTAACAAGCAATAGGACAAGAGGAAATGGCCTCAGGCTGTGCCAGGGTGCGTTTAGATAGGATATTGGGATACACTTCTTCAACAGAAGAGCTGTGAAGTGTTGGAACAGGCTGACTCTGGAAGTGGTTGATTCACCCTCGGAGGTATTTAAATACCCTTAGAGGTATTTAAATGACGTGTAGCCAAGGCACTTAGGAACACGGGTTAGTGGTGGACTTGGTTAATGGTTGGACTTGATGATCTTGAAGGTCTTTTCCAACCTCAATGATTGTATGATTTGATGATTCTAAGATAATTCCAAAATAACATTTAGAGAAATATAAATTCCCATTCATTATACAATTCAATGCAACTGAAGGGCAGAGTATCTTTTGAACCTTCCTACCTCCCAACACTTTCTCGGTCACATATTCAAGTGAAGCATTGGAGCATCTTTGCAGTTGTCCTCTATTTGATATACGCCTTCCTTGAAGTTTAGCCCATAATATAATATGAAAGTACTTAGTTTCTGCCTGAAGCCCTGGTCTTCCAACATATCCTCTGTGTGCTTAACTGTCTTCATGGTCAACGAGTTTCAAGGGGGAAACTCCAACATACTGTATGTACAGTTACTGAAAAACCTTTGCACAACTGTGGCTGTGAAGGAAGCATCAGTGAACAACAAGGGAAAAGGCTTGTGTCAATGGGGTTTGTCCACCTGCAATGTTTTGGGGACTCTGACTCAACCATCTTTGTGATGCTAACTCCACACTTCAATAAGAATGTTAAAAGTAAACTTTTTTCACTTATTCTGAACTTCCATGTACTTTGCTTTTACGACTTCCTATTTCTGAGCATACATAAAATCTATAGGAAAGACATATATGTTCACATCTTTAGTCTTCAGATAACACGCTGTGAAAGCTGGAAAGGTTTTTAAAACTTGTAATGTAAAAACAGCCCCCACGTAAGAGAAACTTCATGTTTCCAAACATAAAATTAAACAAAACTGAAATATACAAAAAACATTGTTTCTATCTTTAGATCCAAATTTGCTAATCTTTTAGTTCATTATTACATCTATATAACTGTAAGCATTATGCCAGCATTTAATTTGTCAGGTTTATAGATTTGCTTTCCCACCAACATATTAAACTGATTTTTTTTTTTTTTGAGAAAAAACACACTGTCTGAAAAACAAGCTCACTACTTGCTTTAAATTTCCCTTTTCATACAGCTAGCCCCTAGGATGTCCACTATTCTACTTACAGAGCAGCACACAGCAGGTTTCAGCTTAAGGAAGTAAACAAACAGTTTGCTTGCAGATGTACCATACTCAGCAGAGCATTAGATAAAGGTCTGGTGAACTTAAAACAAGTGTATGTACTACATTAGGAATATGTTCTGTCCTCACCCCAGATCAAGAGATTTTTTTAATCATGAGATTTTAAAAGAGAAAATTCTAAAGTTTTTGGGGTTGCTTTTGTTGTTGTTTTTTAAATTTTCCTTTTGAAACTCATAGGTCTTGATTTTAAGCTTTTCTCAGAAAACACATAAGCTAGAAACTGTTGTTAAACGAAAGCGAAGTCTCATGTTCACAAGACTACGGGAGCAGGCACTTTACAAGATGCTAAATATTCTAAGAAGGATGATTTCAGCACTGGCTGGCATTTTTGCCTGTTTTATTTTAATCCCGCTACAATGAGCCTGGCTTTCCCTTGCTATATGTGCTGTAGTACTGCCACCTGAGCATGCCTGCTGAGTCTAGCCAAGTGTTACACACACAGCTGAGCAGTATATAGCCATGGGCTAGCCACAGATTACTGACAAAAAACATATAATAATCATATTTTACTGCCTTACTCTGAAACTGGGGCAGTAATACGATTCTCTCTACCCAGTCACTAACGCTCATAATATGTGAAAAAAACTAACTGTATTTGTGTCATCATTCACTCTCTCAAACCTGGTTGAAATCTGTCCAGAGGTCCATAAATCACAGAGAGAAGGAAGGAGGGAAGATCACAGACCAACAGTGTGATCACACCAGTCGCGTGCCCTTCAAAACCCAGCTGGAAACACAGCTCAAATTCCATGAATCTCTGTGATTTGCTGTAACACAGAGGGAATTTCTAACATGCAATGGCAATTTGGGTTGCCTGGCTGAAGAGCAGACCAGTTCAGTTGGCTGTCTAACAACAGCTTGTTCTTGCACATGCCTTGGTCAGGCGGATTACAGCAGACTGACCAGCTGGGGACAGAAGATGGCATTTGATCTTCTACCTGTGACCATATGGTCTGTTGGTTTGCTTGTTTTGTACTTGATGTAACACTTGGTAAGATAATTACCTGGGGAAAACCCCAAACTTCATAACTGATCAATAATTGGGCTGCAGTAAAAATAGCTAAGTGCTGCAGACAGAGCTTTGAGCCCATGGACAGTTTGGGGGAGCACAGCATTAACCTGTCATTTAAATCCATCATGTGAAAGACAATGTCAAGCAGAGCTGAAATTCTGTTTTGTGAAATCAGGAACCTGCAAAATTTCTGTGTAATGATTAATAAGGAGAGTGTTTGAATGTGTATTTACATGCCACGTAGACCCTCCATCTTAGAGAAAACACTTAGCAGAAATCATTCGGTAGACTTCATTCATGCACGCTGCTGACTGCAGCGAAAGGGCAAGTGGCACAGGACATCGTCTCTATAGTAACACTGTCACCAGAGGCTCGTGAACTGTGTTTCCAAAAGCAAAGCTACACAAGATAAGTGGAGCTATCACAGCTCCCCTTTTCCTAGATTTGATCCTGCCCTAAACAGCTATGCTGCCTCTTGCTTCCTTGGCAGCTTAGAAGATGTGCAGCCTGTGCCTATGCTGCTAGCAGCCCGGTGTGTCTTCTCCTTGTTGTTAACAAAACATCCGGCACAGTGTGTAACTCTGCTAAGCAAAAACACAGCAAAATGTCTGGTTTAAGTTTTAATTTCCTATTGTAAGCCCAACAAAAAGTGCCATCCATGAAGTTTTCCATAAAGTATAAATGGGGAATGGAGTGGAATAAAAGAAGACAAGTGAAGACTTTACCACTACTCTCCCTGGTGGCATGATGGGATCAAAAGCTGGTTTTAAACCCCAGCTCTGCAGGTGGCTTCAGAAGGCAAGCACAGTCTGTACCACCAGTCTCTGAAGAAAATTCTAGTTTCATTGCTTAGAAGCAACTTGCTCTGTAAGGTGCTATGCCATCAGCAGCTGTGCCAAATGTGCTTCTGCTCTGTAATTTTCAGGCTTTTAGGTCTAGGACCCCATCCAACTGGAGGTTCA
>NW_010415777.1:12779-16156 GCF_000710305.1 Buceros rhinoceros silvestris | reverse complement strand
TCAGCAGCAATGATGAAGCAAAGCTTATAATCAGCTTACAATTAGCTAGGACAGACAGGCAGTATCTGATGCAGGCAAGAAAGGTTCCTTGTCTCAAACAACAACACTTAAGATTTCCTTTGTATTGTTTGATTTTCTTGCATTTTATCTGGACCAGTGAAATGGAGGACCTTGAGGTTTCTTGTGCATACCTTGCTATGAAAATAGGTTAGTACTGCATAACAGAAACCATCTTGTTCAAAACAGGGGGCTATATATTAAAATATCCTTTGCTCCTAAAAACATGTCAATATTTTCATCTCTTTCTGGTGTAGTGCTTTCAAGTCCTTAGTCTTCATTAGGCTTAAGTCCTCTCTGAAGGCCATGCTGCAGGATGGCTGAACTCCCTCATACAGCATGGGGAGTTGTGCCAGAACAGATTGCAAGGAGAGTGACACAGCACAACTCAGCTCCCTCCTTCTCTTCTCAAGATAAAAATCTGTTCCTTGGAAAAAACAAACTTCCCCACTAAGCATGCTCAGAAGCCACCCACCATCTGCTGATCACTGTCAGCATTCATTTACGGCCTGAAAGGTGAAACAAGAAATCAAGCTTTAGCCATTTTCTGAGGTACAATAGAGTGAATTACTGGAAAAATATAAATAGTTGATGAACTACAGATTACCATTGTCTCCCAGCCACTTTTCCTGCACTGTATTTAGAACACAGTGAGGAACCTAAAACCCATTTCCATAGTAAGATCATATATCCAACCCTGTGAAACGAGTTGTTAAGGTAAATGCATTTAGGTGAATTTTAGATGGTAATTAAATTACCAATATCCTATAATTTAAATGAAAAAAGACTTTATCATGAGTAGGATTTTCTCCTGCAAGAGCAAATTTCTTCAGCCTTTTCTCCTGGGTTTTTCAAATGTCTTCATTTCAGTGCTGTTAGTTTAATTTACCATTGGTAAAAACCTCTGAGAAGTGCTACAACAGTGGTAAATTTTATCACCTCCACCAGAGCGTTGAAGGGATCTGAGATTGGACAAGTAGTCCCCAGGTCACTTCTGAGCATAGCAGAGTGTTAAGCTAAGGTTAACTTTAAGGGTAAGATCACCAGTAAGTGTGAGAACAGAAATAAATCCAGAGCAATGCAGAAATCATAAAAGCCAACTAATCAGCTGGAATTTCGAGGAAACAAGATTGCAAAATTAAAATAAACTTTCAAATTCTTCTTTTTTTCTTCTGGTTTTTAAATTCAGTGTAGTGTTCTAAAGCAGAACTTGGCTAAAGGGCTTTTTGAGAAGGCTTATTCAAGGAACTTACAGCTGCCTTATAGTCACTAGCAGACAGGAACACTGTCCATTCATTTAAACATGAGAAAAATCAAAGCAATCCTGGCATCAGGATCACCATATAAAGAGGTTTGTCTGGTAATTCAAACTACGTGTGTTTTGACAAAGAACATTCACAGAGTCTGATAGCAAAATTTGTTATTTGCTCACTACCTAGGTCAATTCTCATGGCTTATGGCACTACTCCACTGAAAAGAGCATACCTTCTAATTTTCAGCAGGCCCCAGTTGTGTTAGAAATTCCAGCCCAACAAATATCATGTTATTCCATAAAATTCAGTATTATGCATCTTCACAGATCACACGTGGTTTTAGTCTAAATGGCCTTATTTAGATTATAGTATTAGCACAGAAAGACTCATTATAAACATCTCCTTGACAAAGCACACAGCCTGTACAATGCATACAACAGTATCATTGCTATTGTACTACCTCACAAAGAACAGCCCCAAAACAGGATGTGAACCTCACCCCTTACCTAAGGAGGCACTGCACATTGCACGGCTTCATATGCTCCTACGCAGCAATGAAGAATATTCCAGCCAAAGCCATAAGTCACACGCAACACCCCAAAAGGCTAAAAAGGCTCAAATGTATGCACCCCCCAAAATAAATAAGCACATAAAACCTCAACCCCATTCACTTATGAATATTCCATTTGGGGACAAATACCCATCTTTGGTAATGCTCCTGTAGTCTCTTTAATTTAATGGATAACCAAGGGCCAAATTCTGCCAAAATGAAGCGCAGGATGAGAACAGACATAAAGCAAGAACCACACAAACTCTTTTTCATTTTTGTCATGGACCCTCGCTAACACCCAAAAAAGAATTAATAATATCTTTAACTCACATCCTGGATTGTTTCAGTTACAGTTATTATTCAGTTATTTATTTTCCAAATCAAGCCATAGCAACCACTTTGATGAATCAACTTTTGGCTAAGAATCAGCTTTAGTCAAACAACAGCTTTGAGTTCCTAAAACAATTCTTGTAGCCTTGGGTAAGGACAACTACACAGGAGGACCAGACCTATCCCCAGGTAAATTAGTGAATATAAGAACAATGCCATGGTGATCAATGGTATTATTTTGCTTCTCATTAAAATGGTTTGGCAGGGACATTGCAAAGGAATATTAACTGAATTTTTTTTATAGGATAAATGACCAGAATGGTTCCTCTATTGTTTTAAATGCATGTTTGTTCAGTTATATTTTCCAGAGTGATACCCAACTTATACATTTGTAATCACTTGCCCAAGCACAGTATTTGGTAATGAGGACGCATGCTATCCAGAGTAGTGATTCAGTAGTATACCTCACTGCTGGCGTCTGAAACTGGAAAATACATCAAATCATACAATCATTGAGGTTGGAAAAGACCTTCAAGATCATCAAGTCCAACCATTAACCAAGTCCACCACTAACCCGTGTTCCTAAGTGCCTTGGCTACACGTCATTTAAATACCTCTAAGGGTATTTAAATACCTCCGAGGGTGAATCAACCACTTCCAGAGTCAGCCTGTTCCAACACTTCACAGCTCTTCTGTTGAAGAAGTGTATCCCAATATCCTATCTAAACGCACCCTGGCACAGCCTGAGGCCATTTCCTCTTGTCCTATTGCTTGTTACCAGGGAGAAGAGACTGACCCCCACCTCACTACAACCTTCTTTCAAGTAATTGTAGAGTGTGGTAAGAACACTCCTCAGCCTCCTTTTCTCCAGGCTAAACAACCCCAGTTCTCTCAGTTGCTCCTCACTGGACTTGTTCTCTAGATCCTTCACCAGCTTCATTGCCCTTCTTTGAACGTGCTCCTGCACCTCAATATTCTTGTTGTAGTGAGGGGTCCAAAACTGAACATAGTATTCGAGGCGCAGCCTCACCAATGCCGGTACAGGGGGACAATCACTTCCTTCCTCCTGCTGGCCACACTATTTCTTACACAACCCCGGATGCTATTGGTCACCTTGGCTACCTGAGCACACTGCTGGCTCATATTCAGCCGGCTGTCGACAGACACCCCCAGGTCCTTTTCCACTG
>NW_010415777.1:7660-12577 GCF_000710305.1 Buceros rhinoceros silvestris | reverse complement strand
CTCTTTCCCAAGCCTGGTGTGTTGCAGAAGATTGATGTGACCAAGTGCAGGATCCAGTACTTGGCCTTATTGAACCTCATACCATTGGTCTTGGCCCATCAATGAAGCTTGTCCAGATCCCCTTCCTACCTTCAAGCACATCATCAGTCCTGATGATGCTTCATCGAGATCATTGATACAAATGTTAAAGAGAATGAGCCCCAGTACAGAGCCCTGGGAAACACCACTGGTGACTAGCTGCAACTAGATTTAACTCCATTTCTGACAACTCTTTGGGCCTGGTCATCTAGCCAGTTTTTCATCCAGTGAAGAGCACACTCATCCAAGTCATTAGCAGCCAGTTTCTCTCCAGGAGAATGGTGTGGGAAACAGTGACAAAAACTTTACCAAAGTCTAGGTAGACAACATGCAGAGCCCTTCCCTCATCCACTAAGTGGGTGACCTTGTCATACAAGATCAGGTTAGTCAAGCAAAACCTGCCATTCAGAAACTCATGCTGGCTGGGCCTGATCACCTGGTTGTCCTGTACGTGCTGCATAATGATGCTCCAAATGATCTGCTCCATAACTTTTCCCAAGACCAAGGTCAGACTGACAGGTCTATAGTTCCCTGGATCCTCCTTCTGGCTCTTTTTGTGGGTGGATGACACATTTGTTAACCTCCAGTCACCTGGGACTTTCCTGGTTAGCCAGAAGTGCTGGTAGATGACAGAAAGTGGCTTGGTGAGCACTTCCACCAGCTTCCTCAGTATTCTTGGGTGGATCCCAACTGGCCCCACAGACTTTTGTGTGTCTCCATGGTGTAGTGGATTATGGGGGCTTCACTCCTTTCCCTGCCCCTGCCTTCCAGCTCAGGGATCTGGGTGGCCAGAGAAAACTGGTCATACTATTAAAGATTGAAGCAAAGAAGGTGTTAAGTATCTCAGACTTTTCTTCATCCTTTGT
Organism: Buceros rhinoceros silvestris; assembly: GCF_000710305.1. Classification (NCBI taxonomy): domain Eukaryota; kingdom Metazoa; phylum Chordata; class Aves; order Bucerotiformes; family Bucerotidae; genus Buceros; species Buceros rhinoceros. Next base: position 11,633 of record NW_010415777.1, on the reverse strand, counting down.
GGCTACGTTTCCCCCCAAATCCAGTAAAGGATGGAGATTCTCCTTAGCCCTCCTTTTGTTTGTAGTGCATTTTTTGAATAGAATATATATTTTATATTACAGTAACAATAGAAATATAGAAGAAATATTCCATCCCTTCTTTTGCCAATACTGCATTTACCAAAGATGAGACATATACCATCATCTTGCCTTCAGTTAAACCCATCATACTCATTATTCCCTCTCTTTCACTGAAACAAAAAAATAATGGGATATGCTGGTGACGGCTGAGATAAAACATGGTTTAAGGCCGCCTACATTCTTGTAATATATATGTACAACAACATTCAATAGTGGAAAAAAAAAATGACTTGAAGTTTATTTTGCATAAGTATAAGGTTATAACACAAAACAATGATCTAAAATTCCATAGGATGTTTTTTGACAGATCATCTCTAATTTGCAATCTGGGTGATGCTGGAGCGGTTAGACAGGTGTCATCAGTGTAACTCCAAGAATTACTATCCAGACCATTTTGATCTTGTCCTCAATTAATTTAATGATTTCCCAGGAGGCTGATGAAGGGATTTCTTATGGTAGAGGCATGTCACTCCTTGCAATTTTGAGTTTTATACCCTGCAGTCAAGAGCTTATGATCTAAGGTCCTGGAAAGGAACACTTCCATACCCCTGTCTTTATAGGTCCTTTTTTTCTTCCATTTGAAGACAGAATCACAGCCTTTGTGTTGCCAGTTTACTTGCATTTTTTGCATGTCACTTAGCACTTTCTTGCATACATCTACTGGAGTTCGTGTATGTGGTGCTTGTCAGTTCTCACAGTTCTCTCTGGTGAAGTCTCACTGTGTGTTCAACGATAACTTTGAACCATGATGAGACCTTATGGACTATGCTTTCCTTCACTTAAAACTAGCCTGTTAACACAGCCTCTTCAATGGTATGATTGCTTATTCAGTACCAATGTAGCAAAGTCTTTGATTTGATTTGCCAAAACCTACACATCCTCATTTCACTGGGGTTCACATTCCTGCCTCAGCTGGCAATTCTGGGAATACAATAGTAACAAAACTTACATGCATACAGAGATCTTTCTGTAAACAAGAGATATGCTTTGGCTGTCAAAATGGAAAATCATATTGTGTTTTACTGATAAATGGTGTTTTTCTTTCATATGTAATGCTTTGGGAATAAAATATTAAGGATTTTTTTTTAATGCTACCACTGGCAAAAGGAAAAAATACAAAGGAGTGGAGCTTTCTTTCAAGGCATAGACATATGTGCTTCATACCACGGTAGCAATACACTGATTCACAGCATCTACAGCTTCTGTGCCATACTTCTAGATTAAAGTAATAGAAAATAAAGGAAATGTTTGGGTTCCAAAATAATGGCCAAATATTTTATTTATTTATTTATGTACAAGAAACTTGCTTTTCAGTAGTGCAGGAGAAGGCTGACAGGCATTTGGATGCACCAGTATGAAACACTAGGAACAGGACTACAGAGCAATCTTTCTTCTGTCAGAAAAAAAAAACATTGCCACTGTCTTTTTGTCCAGAGCCAATCACATCAGTGTGAGACTGGGCACTGCTTTCAAAAGACATTGCACTGATCTATACTATTCTATTAATCCCATTCCTTGAGCAGGCATTATTTAATTGCACACACAGATGAAGTTTACTAGCAGCCAGGTCAGAAAATTCATAGAGGAATCATGATGGGGCTGGATTTGATTCTGATATTTACACTACTTGTCAAATTCTTTTTCACGAAATAAGAAACAGTGCAGAGTTTCCACTTTGTGATTCTATTCTGAGACTGCATTGAGCTGCCAGAAGTGTTCAGCAAAGTTTAGGATACAGGGCAGGGAAAACCCATCTGCCAGATTTTTTTAAAAAGGGGGATTGAAGGGCTCTGAAGTGACTTAGAGTTTCTGAAGAGCTAACTGATCCTTGCTCTTCATAATTTAAGGGCTTCAGACAAGAATGACCTTTCAAACCATCAGGCAATATAATATGCATTTAGCTGTCTGCTTTGTTACAATCTCTTTGGTTAGGAGCCTTTTCTACCCATCTCATCTCCACACATATCCCCTCCTCCCCCCCGAAAAAAAATCCCCACAACAATTTGAAGGTTGCCCTGCAGTAAGCGTCACCCACAGCAGGCAGGGCCACTAAGCCTGGTATGGGTAGAGCAGCTCAGCCTGATGTGCTACTCGGAACCAGCTGTCACTGAGAAACTCACGGAGCAGCTTTGCGTAGGCACAGAGGCCCTGTCAGAGGTAGATCCGTATGTACACAACATCACACATGTGCAAAACCTGGGCTCAAGGCTATAAGATTGACTAGGATGGCCCCACTGTTCTTAAGGTTAAGCAGTATTTTAGGTGCCTGTGACCAGCAGGCGACAGTTGGTAAATAAGCAATCACACTGCACTGTTGGATTTTCATTGCCATGTGTTGACACCAAAGCCAGTGGAATTATTCTGGTTTGGTAGAATCAGTTGTTAGAATTCTGGTAGAAGTGAGCCAGCATCCTGCCTGCTGTATGTGAAGCTACTGTAAATAAAAAATAGGATAACATATTAAAATGAAACATATGCCAGCCTTTTATATACAGTTTGATTAACTTCAGGGTGGTTTCTATAGCACAGAAACCACTTCATTTACCAACAAACAAACAAAACCACAAAAAAATCAGAAGCAAGCTCATTTGCTGGATCTTGTGTATCTTGTATGTAGTATACTAACTTATAACAGTTGGTTCTAAAGATATACAAAATAGCAGTCCTATATGCGCTTTTTCCCTCTGCACTATGAATTCTGTATTAGACATGTTTTACTCTATAGCCTTCCGAGGATATCCCTTTTTCACCACCTTCTGTGTGGCTATGTGCCTGAAGATACCTGTGTCCTTTGTTCTACAGGTTGTGGAAGAAAATGTATGGAAATGTTTCCATGTTACCACATGCCTGTGCACACTAGCCTTGTACATGTCTGGGAGCATGGGAGACCCCAGTGGCTGCCCAGCCCCCTGCCCATCCCCCTTGCATTCATTTCGCAGCTGCAGCCTGGCTGGACAATAGCCTTTCTTCCCCCACATGATCCGTGCTGAAGCTCCACCAGTGGCAACAACAGAGTATCAGGCATGGGTATCAGGAGATGCCTGATACATGGTATATTGTGGGCTCCCTGGATGTGCAGCCAGGGGCCTAGAGGGAGTTTAGAAGTCTGAGTAAGTCCTCCAGGCAGTGTTTACCTGGGTATTTTTGGGACTCGTTGCTGGACTCTGCTTAGCTCCCAGTCTGGTGCATATGTGTATGGGGATGTTGCCCACCCAATATCCTAGGAAAGCTCACATGCAGCAAAGACAATTCTTCTCAAAACATTGCAAAGAGGCTGCAGATAAAACGTTTTTCCACCGATAGCTGTCCCCGAACAAACAGATGCATGAGGAGAACAAAGCAGAGATAACCTGAGCATATGTTCATGTAGATTAGCTGTTGAACTCACCACCTGCCTCCTCCTAACGTGCGTATTCAAGATAGCACTGGGTTTCACAAATGAGTGAGAATTTGCCTGATGCATTTGGCTGAAATATCTGTTTCCTGTTCAGTGGTTTGTTAAGAGTCCCCCTTCCACCCCATCATGATGGCTGCATTTCAGCCACGCTAAAAATATACACTGTACATTTTTTTGCAGTGTGGTTATTTATTTATTTATACGTAACTTATATGCTATATAGAGAATCTAATATGTATATCTACATGCATGTGATATCTCTGCACAGGTGCAAATATACACTCACACAAACACATTTCTCTTTACACATGAATCTATCTACACATTAGAGCTCTGTAGGATGAACAGTTTATGAAAAACCTGGACATTCATGAGAGAAAGGCAGCGATAGAAATCCAAGTTCAGGTTTCAGCACATTAATTATTAATTATTATAACAAACATGTTGTCTGTAGGG
>NW_010415777.1:5730-7559 GCF_000710305.1 Buceros rhinoceros silvestris | reverse complement strand
AGGGAAAATTCCCTTTTCACAGAATTGGTGGAAAAATTAACATCTTGATATATTTCACACATGAACTGCTTATTCGCCTTTGTATCAGAAGGAAACAAACATATTGACTAACCTCTCTCATAATCATATCTGCAAGCAACAGCTTAAATGTAGCAGAGAGTCTCATTTTCGCTGTTATGACTACAGGTCCTGTTTGCAACCTTTGAACCTAGACTCAAAGCGATCTCCCTGGAGGAGCTGAACCCACAGCTCACTGGACTGGTGGCTTCCAGGGGAAAGGGCTTTTCCTACCCTGAAGAGCCAGCTCCCCCTCTCCCACCCACAAGTCTCCGAGATTTTATAAAGGTTGTTCTCTTCCAAGCACAGAGAAACATTCTTTCAGCTCTGAAATATGAATGATCAGGAAGGGTCATAGGTGTATTAGGGTCTACCAGCCCTGCAGATACCGAACACGGTGGCCCAGGTTTCCTTCCAATTGCACGGACTGATCAGCAGTGAAATGACTTCAAGAGCTCAGGACATCTCTGCTCTCCATTCACGCTCTCGTAGCTCTAGTGTTTCTGTAAGCAAACGTGGTATTTTGCTGTGAGTTTTGAAGGCAAAACATCGAGCTGAATAACTCAGACCCCATATGTTTATATTACATTTCAGAAATGGTCCCACCTATGCTTTTGCCTGCTAATTTACACTCCACAGAACCTTTTTGGCTTCATAAGGGTCCCTTAAAACACAAGACCACAAAGACACTACTTCTGGTTTTTCTCAGCTATAAACAATCAAGGATGTTGTATCCCTGACACTATTCTTTTCCCAAGGTATTTCTCCATGGCCCCAAAAAAACTCCTTTAAAAGCCAGGGTAGGAAAAAACACCAAGGTTCAAAAGACTACAGGGGATACAATACATGCACGGGGTGTGGATTTCAGGCAAGCATTGGAAGCTGGTCACCTTGCTCATCACCTAACAACAGGAGAGGAGCACCGTCCATCTCTTGCATATAAATATGTAGGTGAGCTCTGTGACAGAGGGCAGGGACACTCTTTTCTACTCCAGCAGCCTCGTAGATGGCCTCTGCCTGCAGGAAAACCTCAGGTTCAGGTTTTGTAAATACCACCTTCCTCATCTCTGATTTGTTTTGTCCTGCTGTGTTTTACTTTGTTCAATCCATCTTCCATATCCTCTCAGTGTTGCTTTCCTCTCTTCCCCGTTTTTCTAACTAGACGCTTTCAGGATACATTTTTTCTTTAACAGCTTTAGATGTTGTCTACGCTGTAATTTACAACCACTATCTATTACTTCGCATGCTTACTGTAAGGAAAATGAGAGTACAAAAATATTTGTGATGAATCAGGGACTTTCAAAATTGATCAAACCTCTCCTCATTTTTTAAAGGATTACTTTAATATCCCCATTTTACTAAATGAGCTTTTTAACTTACTTTTTGCTGTCTATGCTTTCTAATGACTTTCTAATTGCCGAAATTTGTAGAGGAAATTTTGTTTAATAAAGCAGATGTCTGCTTGCTCAACAGAAGAGGACGTTTGCTAATAAGAGGTCATTAAATAATCAGCAACACAGCCCTAAGGAGCAATGCAAGAAAACAGGAAACTGCAAGTCACGGTGGACCTGTAATGGAACGATACTCTCCACCCTAGCATGCTGCGTGAGAGGAGCACCTGAGATCTGCAAAATCAGCTAATCAGGGCAGTGAAGGCCCTACTTGCATGAAACAAAATCAACAGATACAGAGCAGCTCAGATCTGGCTGCAAAAACAAATTTATGAAAAGGAAGGATCTTAAGCCTGTCACCGCAGCCTTTTCCAAGGCAAG
>NW_010415777.1:406-5605 GCF_000710305.1 Buceros rhinoceros silvestris | reverse complement strand
CTGTACGGCTTCAGAGAAGATACTTCTCAGGGAACCTTTGCACAGTGATGGGATGCAGTGGCAAGAAGATGAGTCTTATTGCCTGCCCTGTCCTCTAAAGTTTTCTCAGATACTCTCATTTCAAAAGCATTGTCCTTAATTTCTGATGTTTTGGGCTCTTCTTCTATCAGTGTATGCAGTGTCATCTACCAGAACCTCTGGGGACTCTCATGTTTGCTTGCTTCCCATTGTTGGGGAATCTTAAGACTGAAGATGAAGTACTTCCAAGAGTATCCCTCACCAAGGCCACTAAGATAGCAGCAGGATTTGAATCCCAACATGCCTAAAGCTGCTTGGCAACAAAATTTTCTTATTTTGCCATTTCTAATTTTTTTGGAACACTGCCACATGTGGCAGTGTTCACAGGTGGCAAACAACCAAGAGGTCATCGCCTTGAAAAGGGAACTGCCACAAAAGTCAATGGGAGATTAGCGTAACGATCAGTGACAGATTTGGCACATCACATCTCTAATACTGAATTTGCTTAAAGGGTCAAAAGATTTAATCACTGTTCATCTTTGGCCATGTAATGGTATATTGCATAACTGACACAGCATTAAAAACTTGACATCCATTTCCACTGAACCACCTATAGTACTTTTGCTATTGCTCACCGTTATGCAAGTCAGCTTTGGTGCCATAGATGTTGTTTCATGATAGCTCTGCAGTTTCCTATAGTCAAGTTGTCTCCAGCCTCTTGTCACTTCTACCTTCTTTAAGGTTTTATTTTCAGTACTAGTTTTTAAATTCCTGCCTCTAAAGCCGTTTGTGAAACGTATAGGCAAGTATTTTTGCATGTGACTGGGTATTCATTCATTCAAATTCATATATTCATTGTTAGACATTTCCTTGCTGGCCTTTGTACACATACAGAAATGCTAATTCTGAAGGCAGAAATAAAGGAGGGTTCAGCATATGTACAGATGAACTCAAGTATTGGTTTGAATCTCACTGGCATTTTGACCTTTACTGCTCACCAGTTCAAATTCAGAGGCAGGAATGGCGGGGATGGGTGGGAAAAGAGGGGGAGGCTCTGTTTTCATCCAAAATATGAACAATAAGTGACACTACTGGAACCAGGCGATCATTTCAGTACTGAGAAGTTATTTCAGGTTTATTTTGGATGAAGCCTCGAATCCCAACTGAAACACAGCAGACAATTATCATTTACTTAGAGAGATAAAACCGAAAATTTACCAACACTTTTTTACAAAGCAGGGCAATTAATAATTCTACACTAAACTTCTGCAGCTGAGTCCAAATACTCACCTACCCTCCGCCCATTTCCCCAGGGATACGCCCCTCCAGCACAAAGCAGCAACAAATGAAAGCAGGTCTGGCTCTGCAGAGTGGCCTGCAAGCCCATTTCCAGCTCACAAGCTATTAATCCCACATCATTTCACACTTTCTCTCACAAAGGTCCTTGCTACACCTTCCCTTCTGATTTGCCTCACTATTCAAGATGGCCATGAAAAAAATCCATGTGATGCCTTTCACTGTCTCTGGCAGCCCGGAGATGAAAGATATCCTTTCTAAACAAGAACCCCTGCTGCTGTAATTTCAAACCACGGGGGCAAAGCAGAGACTGAAAAACTTAAAACTCTCTTCCATAGTTCCAGTTTTTTCATGGCTTTGCTAGCTGAAATGCTGCTTTTTTAGCTTTGTTGTTGGGCTTGCAACCAATGTTTACATTGCATTACCAGTATCTGCTCTATATGGTTTCTGTCACAGTGTTTAAGGTAGCATACATTTTCATTTTATAGCTCTCCTGCTTCCCTTTAACTTATGACCTTTATTGAAAATGAACACATTTGTCTACAGACTGTCAAGCAAAAGGGTTGAATCACAGGGGCTTGACATCTATGAAATGCTTTGCAAACCACTGCAGCTGTATTGGGTAAGCAGTGATAGAAAACCATAACCTGCCTAAGACTACAAGTTTATTCTGGAGATCCTTAACTTTCCTTTGGAAGGCCAAGCACATTTCAACCACTCACTGAAATAAAAACAAAGACCTGTTTGGAATGAACGTCTACGTTGTTCACTTTTCAGCCTTCTAAAAACAATCCTCTGCTTTTCTTCGTATCTTTACTGCTCATGCAACTCACAGCCCTCCTTAGTGGACACTAGGTGCTTGCATAAAGTGTTTCAGGAGCCAAACGGGGACTCAGCAGTGCTTGGCAGCAAGGACCTGACCGCAGCATCAGGACATCATGTGGTACAAACAGAGGCAAAAAGCTATTTTGCTTTTATTTCTGCAACTCATTAAATTACAGCCACTCCGGATCTTACATCTGCATTGTTTCCCAGCAACCTAAAGGATGCTCTCAGTTTAAGAAATGCATGCATCTTGTGTTCAAAGCTCAGCTCTGCACCAATGCCCCTGACAAGGGGAAGGGTTTAGCACTCTTACCAGGAGGGGAATCGAATGAGTATAAGACTGCTTGTGTATGTTTGCTGTTGCTGCAGGTATTCCTCTAACATAAGACTCTTCATACCCATACTGGGAGCTAAGGAAGTTCTAACTGAGAGCACCATTTAAGAGATTGAATAGTTTTGCCGTGTTTTAGGTGGAAGCTGGTCTTAGATTCAGTAATCTGTGGACAGCAACCACAGATTAAGCCAATCTTCTGTTTGCTGCCCCCCACCCCACTGGCAATGCTTGGAAAGTATGTAGTGGCAAGCCCCATCTTGGGCCTCAGATGAATATCTTTTCTCCCCTGGCTGCAGCAGAATAGAAACCTCATAGCAGCTTCCGCAAAATGGGCACAGTCTTCAAAGTGGCAATGGGCTGAAACACAAAAATGAGCAATCAGTGTCAGTGGCACGTGTCTCTCTTATTTACCTGGTCACTGATCTGGTGCTTAGGCTCTTTTTCTAACTATATGCCAAGTATTGACAACTCCTACAAGTTCTAATGATCTTGGCACTAGTCAGAAGAACAACATCTTTATCAAACCTGAAAGTTTGAAGTTGGAGGGCTGTGAGATTCTGTGATAGGTAGGTTTGGAACATGTTTCTCAAAAAACCCAAAAAACAAAAAACAAACTGAAACCAAAAAAACAAACAACAAAAAAAGCCCGAAAGAAAACCCAAGAGCCACAGTGAAGAAGTTGGCAGAGGTATTTATGCATGGTCCGTGCAACAAAAAGTTAATTGTTCATCCAAGTAAAACATGAAGTTCATTCTTACCAGAGTTTTTTGGAGGCTCATTGCAACACCAGTTCAGTAAGGTTAAGCTGGGGTGAGAAGAGAGAGGAGTAGGAAGGAGGCATCCCTTGATTCTACACCCTCGATGATAGAAATTAAAAATTGAGATGCCCATCATAATATCTATGAAAGGAAGAGAGGGGAAAAAAGAAAATTAAGAGAGAATATTATTATTCAACCATTTGTTGATCACACACGGTTGCTCAGACCTCTCCATCTGGTATGAGATACCATGGAGGGTTACTGTATGTAATCACTATTTCTGTACTGCAGTATTTCCCACAGCAGTGCATTTATTTTTATGGCTGCACCCTGTCAAAAAAAAATAATTGAACTAAAAAATGTATGGAGCCCTCAGGAATCTTCTAGCTGTTCATATGAATTCTCATTTGCTTCAGCATGCTGTCTCAGGCAATGGCCTGATGTAAACAACAACCACCCCCCAAAACAGAAACAAAAATAAAAGCACCCCAAAACATAATAGACAATTATGATACAACTTGCCTTAAAAGGTTATATATTCTTACCTCTCAGATCCTGAGCTGCAGCCTTGAGGACAGAAGGAATTCTGGTAGAGACCTTGTCTAGAGGAGTAACCTAGACTGGCCCACTGTCAAAGAAGGATTGAGATCTCAGTAGCAGACAGGATTTCTGAAATGTGTAAACTACATGTTCATGTGGAAAATTCATCTTCAGAACTCATCTGCTATTAGGGTCAATACTTTTATTTCCTTAGAAAACTGTGCAGGTTGTTTCTGGTACTGCATGAAAGAGATGAGATGCTTGGGGGGAGGGGGGTGTTGTTGGTTTGGTTTTTTTTTTAAAGGATGTTATTTTGATGCTGTCCTTGCTCAGAATTTTTACTTGCGGCTAAACAAGATTACTTGTAGGCTGTGGCATATTTTGTGATCTCTTCTTGGAGTCTCAAATAGCTGGATCACCTCATAGCAAAATTAAGCTTCATCTCCAAAGCATATTTATTGTTTTTTGTTCTGCAGCTGAAATACCTAACCTTGTCTTCTATCCCTTTTTTGGTCCCAGCATACACAATATGCTTCAGGGCAGGCTTGTATTGATCTAAAAAGCCATCATAAATTTTCCAGGTTCAGATTAAAGTTGCAGTAACTGGAAAAGGCAGGTCACTGTAAAATGCAGTGTCCTCAAGAATCAATAAATCTTGCTATCGGAACAGAAGGGGGTTTTCACTGCCTCCTCCTCAGTTCCCATCCCCCTCTTCAGGAAGAAGCAGGACACCTTGCATGCAAGGAGGAGGAACAGTCACAAACCGGGTCCTCACAGCACCTGACAGCATTGCATCTTCCCACAGCAGCAGCATCCACACTCTGGCTGCTGGACACAGCACAGCTGCAGGAGCAAGAGAAGGGCTGGAGTTGGCAATTAATTCAAGTAGCTTTGACAGAGCATTTCAGGCTTACCAGTCATCTTGTTGCCTTCACAGAACTGAGATGTGCCAGGCCTGAATTATTCACTCACCCAATCTCCTTTAGCTTTCCCCTTTTTACTATAGGGTTGTGCGGAAATTTAATGATGCACCTCAGCGTTTTGTAGCTTAACTCCAATAAAGGATTTTTTTTCTTGCAAACATCCTTCAGACATCAAGAACAGCACAGTGCCATTTTGATTTTTGTCCGCTTCCTGCATATTTTTCATTATGAAATCATTACTGTGGACATCTGGTCACAACAAAATCTCATTGCAAAACATGTTGCTGCATTAGACTTGTTGCTGACTGTTATGCCGTGAACAGCTGGTCACAGAAATTTCGTTCATGCAGAGTTTCTTATAATACTGGGTATTTCTTTAGCACCAGATATATGAGAGTTTCTTAAAATACTTCAGGAAAGAGATGTTTGGGACATGACATCTCTGGGTATCTGTACTTGCAGGCTGGTCCCATATGCTGCTTTCTACACTCCCATTGATGGGCTA
>NW_010415777.1:0-321 GCF_000710305.1 Buceros rhinoceros silvestris | reverse complement strand
CCCTTATGCTTTTTTCTACCCCCCCATGGATGGTTTAGCCACAACATTCGGTTCCATATTTCCTCTGAACTCACAAGCACTTGCATTTCAGATTTTGCTTTGAGCTATTCTCTGCAACAAGTAAGATTTTGCTGAGTTGGGAGCTTTCATAGCAGTGAGCGTGCCTCCTGTATATTTCCAGTTTATCAAGTGATGACCCACAGGCTCCAGCCTCTTCCTCATGGCATAAAACATGGTATAACAAATACCTCAGAGCGGCACCAGCACTCACCTGCAGCTCAGCAAAGTGCTCCTCCTCCCCAACCCAACCCCGCCCAAGCC
>NW_010415776.1:28634-30503 GCF_000710305.1 Buceros rhinoceros silvestris | reverse complement strand
TAAAAATATAAAGAAAATATATATATAAAGATTAAAAACAAAAAGATATAACATTTTATGCATAAATGTTTATTTCTAGACAATAAGGAGTGGGAGAAACAGCTGTAATTCAGCTGTAACTCAAATATAATATATTTGTAACAGCTTAATGAAGAATTTAAATTAAACAACGATTCAGCTGCATGCTTCAGGAAATAAAGGGTGTACATTCCTGCCTCAGTTACTATGATCTCACTGAACTATACTCTCAAAATACACGATATCATTTTCAGCCCTTTTTACCCTGAAAGCACTTAAACACAATTTGCCTTTTTTTTTCCCCCCAGGTGTCACTATCCCTACTTGTCTATTACAGACCCACATGGTTCTAGTAGATCTTAGAAGTATATTTGACCTGTTTCAGTCACTGTTTAACTTCTAGGAGAATTGAGAACTGAAAGCTGGAAATACAATTTACGGTCAAAGTGAAACATCATGCCCTATACTTATACATAAAATAAGAATGGAAAGAAATACTTAATCATAAAACACCACAGGCTCAAAGGGAGTATTTTGCTTCTCATCAATACACGTAAGAGATTACTAAAAATACACTTAAAAGATTTTGTTCTCCATTGAATTTCCTGATTTGAAACGGATCTGTGAAAATCACTTCGAATATTCTATATTTACTGAATATTAGTAATGACATTATTTATGCTATTTGGATTTTTGTAAACATTATTTGCTAAATTACACACTTGATATTCACAACAGTTTATTGCCCTGTTAGTTTTGACTGAATACCACTAACCTGCTAGAGTATTTGGATTCCCTACTTGTACATCAATTTTAGACTCACTGGAGTGAATACTCCAGTTCAGCATCCAGAAATTCACTATTACTGCAAATCCTTATGAATTACTTCAGCTACACTTAAACACACGCTTACGTGAAACTAAATGGGTCATAACCTGAGAACTGGCTATGGGTAAAAAGGTTAATTTTAGCCTTTGCAAACAGTTCATAACACCCTCTTAAGTTTTTCCTTTTCTTTCAGTATCTAAACAAACCCTATTAGCACGGAGAAATTTAAAAATAAAACGTGATCACAGCGAAGTTTTAAACTGGAGTTGAAAAATTAGTGGGGAAGTAGAACAAAAACTTTGAATCTTACTTCAGTAATTCCACAAGTTCTACTGGATTTTGCATTTGCAGCACCCAAACAGATCTTGCAAGCTGGGCGTGTAGGACTTAGGCAAAATATAATTTAGATCTTCAAATTAAGAAGCAGAACAATGAAAAAAGAGACTATAAGCTCTGAAAATATTCTGAGATATAGGATTGAACAGATGGAAACCAATAGTAAGCAAAAAAGCCAAACCCAAATCTCTCATTGGAATCCTAATATATTACATATAATCTAATTAAGCATTAGGAAAATTAATGAAACTTAAGCCTTCCAATGTATCGAATACCTTTCTTCTGTGCATAAATGGCATCTTCTTATGAATTCCAAAGGGGGGGTGGGGGGGAGAGGGGGGGCAAGAAAAAGATCAGTGATGTTTGTAGAATGAAAATAAAAAATAATACAGAACATTTGACAACATCAATGGAAACGCAATGTTTAAGTAAAGTCTGAAAAACAGAAGAGAAACAAATTAGGCAGGGAACAGAGAGATGATGGGGGAAAAAAAGAGAAAACCTTTTCAGCCTAAAGCCTTGTTAGTAGGTTTTACAGGAAACCAACATGCTGGCAGATGATCAGCAGCAAAGTTTAGCCTTGGAGTTAGCACCGCTTGAACAGGTACTTCCTCCTACATGACTGCAGCTGCTTTCATAAATTACTTCTCAAAAATAGCTCCCCCCCCCCAAAACCCCCACTTTTTG
>NW_010415776.1:27108-28572 GCF_000710305.1 Buceros rhinoceros silvestris | reverse complement strand
CTTCTCAAAAATAGCTCCCCCCCCCCCAACCCCCAGTTTATGTGGGGTTTGCCTACCTGATGACACCTCTTTTCTTAGAGAATCCAAGTCAATTATTCATCTGATATCTGAATGAATAGCTTATTATCACAAACACACCCGCAGCTTCTACCAAAATCTGTGCTATCTACTGCACAGATACATTTGTTCAAATGGTCCAACAGAAGAGTTATCAAATCCAGACACCACCAGGGTACGAGGCATAGCATTTTCAAATCAACTATTTTTGAGAGCAAGACAAGTGCAGCACTCGGTGCTCAGCCACAGCTGCACCATGACACGTGTTTTGGTGGCGCTGGTTATCTAACGCACATTGCTAGGTTGGTCCAGAGGCAGAGTACACCAACGTGCTTTAGTACAGCTCACATGAAATATGCTTTGGGCATGGAAACAACCATACCTTGCCAAATAAATTAATGAATAAATAAAAAGATCACATTAAAATGCCTCTCTGCCAGCAGCTCATAGAGAGCATCTATACACTCTAGTCCAATCTTGCTGGTTTAGAGGAAAACCAAACATAACCCATTGGAAAACCCCTCCATTACCAATGCCTTGGTAAGCAAGTGAGAGCTAACAATGATGCTTTTGCTTTTACTCAGTCTCTGTGGCGGTGCAGAGCTTGCTCCTGGTGCAGTTTACTGCGCTGAAGAGCTGTGGCACATTTCATATGCCACTGTTCACGCCAGCACCACGTTTTGATTGGCAGGAGATATTCCATGCTCTTTAGGATCAGACTACAGCACTCTGCAGCTAGCACTGTGACAGCGGCTTTTCCATGAGAAGGCTGAGAGCTACAATGTTGAAGGCAATACAAAAAAATGAATGCAGGTAATTTAGGAGTGTCTCTATGCCAAATCATGATAGCAATGCTTACAAAACAAGCCGTGCGTTTGTGTCAAGTTGTCTATTACATTATTGCACTCTTAATTAACAACTTAGTTTTTTCAATCAAATCCATGATGTAAGAAATGTTGCTAATTAAAATAAAACAGGATTCTGACGACATGCTGGCTAGGTAGAAGTTTTAGCAGCTCCTATTGCTAAGCGATATATTTGATGCTCAAACCATACAGCACACGAGCTAACATTCATCCAAGACATTTTTTGCTCAAACAGATTATATTGCAACCACCAAAGCAAACAGGAGAGAGAGAATACAGAAAGAGGAAACTATCAGAGATAAGAAAACCTGACCTATCATACCCTCTCATTTTCAAAGCAAGTGAAACCAAAGGGCCAATACAGGCCACCAGGGACACAGGAGACACAGGGTGCTATGATTGCTATTCAGGCTTTCTCCCACTAAGCACACACAGAAAAAACTGATTATAACAAATTGATCAGATCCCCATGATGTTCTTCCTTATGCAAAAAAACCCCCCAAACCAAACACCCCCCCCCCCAAAAACCCATCACATTGAC
>NW_010415776.1:19946-27059 GCF_000710305.1 Buceros rhinoceros silvestris | reverse complement strand
AAAAAACCCCCCCAAACCAAACCCCCCCCCCCCCAAAAACCCATGCTGTTGAGCATCCTGCTTGTGCTCGTAGCTAGATGCAACATGCATTACTCAGGAACAAAAATAATAATAATAAAGGGCTCATAAGAACACCATGCAGTGAGGTCAGACAATACTGATGGGGCTTTGTTTTGAAGGGGAAGTGAGGGGGGAAGAGAGAGGGCAAGAAAGTGTAAGAGAAGATAACGAATGAAATGAATGATCAGTGCAAACCATAGTGATGGATCATTCTCATTACATGTGGAAACCCAGGTCAGGGCATATTCAAACTGCAAGGAGAGAAAGGAAATCAGCAGTGAGCCCTGAAAGCTACTGATGATATAAAAATAAATGATGATTTTAAAGAACAATTCCATTAAACAAAATGCATCTGCTGTTGCAGATATCAGGCGTCTCCTTCCATGGGAAATAATGCTGAAGAAAAATGTCAGTAAGTGAATAGGACTGTACTATGACAGTCCTCCAAGGAAGCTGGACTGAAATTACTGAAGAATAATAGTGGAAATGTTGAACCACTACCGAACTGTCAATATACTACCCTTACAGAAACGGTTTTATGCTGAAATCACTTCAGTGTGTTTCATCAAGAACACAAATTAAATAAATCTTGTAGTTCCCTCCCCAAAAGAAAAGGATCTGAGAAAAAAAAAAAGAGGGAACTCAACTATCTCTGAGAGAAAGAGGATTTTTGCTTTGTTGTACAGATAAAAAAAGCAGGACCCACCAAGAGATCACTAAAGATATCAGCCTTTACTTAAATCAATCCTCAAATTTACTTTTATGCCCAAATGCTTCAGTCTCTTTCACGTGTGCAATCCCCACAAGCCCACCACCACCTCCAGTGGGCTGGAGGCACTAATGTGCACCCACAGCAAGCTGCAGCACCAGCGCCACAGATTCCATTTTACAGCTCTAAGGGGATTAGTCAGGAAAGACATGAACATATGCCAGCTCTGGTTTTAGCTACACTTGCTAAAGACGACGACATTTCTAATATCTTCCTTAATATAATGTTTTACACAGAGAAATCATTAACACAAAAAAACTCGAAAGCAGATTTAGACAACAGTGTTAGCACTACGTACCAGGAACGGTTTAATTATTCCTCATCTGGAAACTTTAACGCTGTTAGATATCATTACGCAGTACACACAACATGCAGACCCAGAGGATTTCAGCCTGCCTCTCTGCTTAGACACCTGTGATAAAACTCCCAGGGAGACAGGGGAGGGTGGCAGCTTTGCCTTCCTCCCAGAAAAACCGCCGAGGATGCAGAGACCTCCTGCAGCTGTCCCCAAAGACCCCTAACACCTCGTCTTTTCTGACTCTGCTTTAGAAAACGTGCTCCTGAACTGTAACTTAGGCATGGGAACGCTGACACAGTACAAGTTTAGAAAAGGACGACAGACATTGGCTTAATGGAAGTTTATAGTACAACTTTAAAATAAAGTATTAGGCCAGTGCTGTATTAATTTAAAAATCCTTCCCATAAAGCCTTTGCTTTGGCATTGCATTCAGTGGGATTTCAGCCTGTGCGTAAGTGCTTTCTTAAGCCAAGAATGTTAAGCACATGGTTTTGTTGCTACTGTAATTAATTTGACACAGTTTTTACTCATTGTATGCCTCCATACTGTTTCACATGCTGCTTTAATTACACAGTAGCTACTTATTTGAATTTCATGAGAAAAAAAAATGGGCACAATATTCAAACAGGTGTTTTCATCTTTCCACTGATTACTGGTTTCAATAAATCCAGTCTTTGTCCCAAGTCCTGCAAGATAATCGTTCACGTCCACACTCTGTGGTAGATGCAGAACAGGAAATTCCACCTGGCTTTTCAGAGTAAAATCAATTCCTACCCTTCTTCTTCATCGCAAAGGAAACATTTGTCAAAACCCATGATCTAGCTTCCGCTTCCAGAGATTAAAAATAAGGACTTCGTGAGAGAAGTCTAATTATTAATTACAGCATCATTAAATATTTGTCTTACTTTAAAGTTCTTCATTCTCCCTGTTCATTCATTCTATCTACAAACATCTTGAGAATACTTGGTGGTGCTAGAATTTTCCATGTTCTTTTTCAATTTTTTAGTACTTCTGTTCTTTCCTACCTTTTTTTTTAAACACTGAAAACATTCATAGTAAGAATGTCAGGGATTCCTGGAATTTTTTTTTTCAGTTTTGCTCAGTTGAGAAGGGACATTTACTCTTGCACAGCCTAACAAAAAATAACGTCTAATAAAATAAATTGACTCCTAAGAATCCGCAAATTGCAGATTCTTAAAGTATCATTTTGCAGTCAAACCAACAGGTACAAGGCAATTTATAATCGTATAACCTCCAACCTGAATGACAACAGAAATGACCATTCCTCCCTTCTTAGCAGAAGCATCAGGTTGGAACATTCTCTGTCTGTGTTTGCATGTTTATTTTGATTAATTCTATTGCTTCTAAAAGACTTTTAGATGCACAAGTGCATTAAGAGAGGTGACTAATGAAATATTCCAAATACAAGTCTTCCAAAGCTGCGGTACCAGTGTTTTGGAAAGAGCTTTGCAGGAAGCTTATTTCATTGTACAAAGACCATTTCAGTGATGTAGTTAAACTTCCTGTGGGAATCTCTGGGATCTTATGCATGAAACCGACATCTGAACCTTTTATGACAACAAAACCCAGATTTCACAGAGGGAAATACATTTTTTTAAACAAAAGAGTGAGATCAAGGTAAGGGTTAGAACAGGGCGGAAGATCCATTAATTCTCTCCCAAGCATGCAGTAAGCCAATTCACTGGAGTCTAGCACAACCGTTGCTTTCAGAGGCACAGAACTTAAACAGGGCTCAGAAGATTATCCTGGGTTAGCAAACAAACTTTTAAAGTAGTTTCAAGGCAAACAATCTCAACCAAGGGTAGGAAGGTCTTACCATCAAACCCATCTTCCTCTGTCCCCAATTCATCATCTGAGCAGATGTTCAGCACATTTACCAGCATCTCTGTCACTAAAATGGAGAACAAATGCAAAATGTTGATACTAAGTTTCCTGCTCTGTCAGAGAACAAATTCTAGTTGTAGTAGTGTTAATGAAAATTCAGATGAGAAACGGCACCCACTTTTTTAAACAACATGACTTATTTTTACATATGTAGTAATAAAAGCTTGAAGTGTCTTGTGTAGTTAATAAAAAGTGCAGGTTACCATAAAAAAATGTCCCAAACGTAATGAACAACACAACAAATAGACCTTAAAAACATGTCTTGACAATTGCAAAGAGAGATTGTAAATTAACTACGTAACTTTTGCTTTCTCCCCTTCAGTACATTTTTGCCTTTCACTCAGCTTGGACAACAGGACTGACAACTCTCCTCTTGCTGCTGCACTGCAGCAGGATTTGATTTCCCTGCTCAGCAAATGGAACAACATTCCACCTAAAAATGTTACAGCGAGAAGGATCAGAGAACATTTACTTATTTATCCAGATTTTGGACACCATACTTTGAGTTCAACAAAACATTAACCCTTGTAAGATGCCCACAAAGGGGCAGTGTCCTTTGAAATCCAGGACAAATAGGCTATATGATTGCTGTAGTTCCCTTCCAGGCAGAACTATTCTATATTCAATAGAAGCATTATTATTGCTGAATTCAGAACATATTCAGCTCGCTTACTTTGCAACTTGGGCACGGAAGGGTCAGCCTCAGGCTACCACTAACCTGATTCCAGCTCTTTCTGGAAAGGCAACAGTGAGACACTAACCAGAGAGAACAGCCGGAAAAAAAAACCCCACCAAAAAACCAACCCCCAAAAACAAGAAAAAACCCCACCACCCAGCAAAAATCACAATGAAGGAAATGTAATTTAGAGATCAAAAAAGGCAAAGTTAAGAGGTAAAATGCAAAATCATTAGCAGAACACTCCACTACACCTACATGTAGTAAGCATCACTAAAAGGGTTACCAGGCATGTCTAGTCTTGCACTAGCTATGCAGGTTGAAACTCTAAATTTTTTATCAAGTGGTTATTAAAATCCTCTTCCGTGACAACTATGGTAGCTTGGAACATTAGAAAGGTAGATACAGCTATATTTTTCCTACATTAGTGAAGGATTTAATATTTTCCTCTGACAGGATTAGTGGAAAGATTTTCCACATTAAGAAGGACCAGTGAAACCAATAGCTTCCTACCTTGGTTGGCCTTTGAGGGAAAAAATCTACAAAAAAAGAGGAAATAATAAAAAAAAAAAAGCTGTGTAGAACATAAACTCTTATATCCATGAGTTTTGTTTTGCAGAGAAGGGAAAACACATTTTGGGGCTCTAAAAATTTCCAAGCAGTTGGTAAGAGAAACCATTGGGAAGACATGAAAGAGAAAAAACCACCAACAACAAAAAAACCCCCAAACACATAAAAAGAAGAAGGAGGAGCATCCACATTCCCATGGTCTCAGAACCTCAACGAATCTGACTATGCATCCTGCAGCATCACCCGAGGGGTGATCACCCCAAGCCTCTAAAAAAAAAAGTGACAGTACAGAACATCTTACAGGAAGGACTGCACACGTATGGAGAACAGGCCCATCCTAAAACTTGCCTGACTGAGTTTAGGGCTGAAGAAAATGAAAGTGTTTTATCTGCCTTACAAGAAGAGCCTGCAACACACGTCAGTGTGGATTATGTAATGTCGCCATTAGTGGAAACAGCTGTCTCTTTGTTAATCCCGATTTCATTGTCTATCCAGTGGCTTTCCTAGTACAAAAGAGTAGCTGAGAACAAAGTCGGTCATGACTGCAGGTAAGAACCACAGCTGGCTATTCCAGTTGCCTATTAAGAGAGAACTGTTATTCCAAGCAGCTTTTAAGAGTTTATTACAGCTTTCTGGCAGTAATTGTTGTTGCAGCAATATACTATAATGGATGGATCAAAGCAAGCTTCATCTCTGGCCCTGAATAAAACGAGTGGGGTTTAAGCAGTTTGATCGTGTATTTATTTAATATGTTAGACCAAAGTGGTTTTATGCCTTTTGTGCGCTTGCCACTCATAGCATGAAGTTGTCTTCAGGCAACATCAAGAGCATTGTGTTTCAATAAAACATCATTTATGTTCTTTAGAGTCTTCTCGCCAGCAATGAGGCGTCATACTCCTTGGGCAGAGAAGGGACTGAGGAGCAGGCTTTCCTTCTTCCTGCCTTCTCTCTACTCTCTCCAGGAACAGTTGACCAGACTGGGTCTTAACATCACCAGCTCTATGTCTGCTCGTGAAAAAGCAAGCCATCATCATCTTATCAGAATAGTCAGTTGGGTTAAGCACATAACCATGTTGCAGAGAAGTCTGTTGTGATGTCCCCTGAGCAGTAAGCAATATCCACGGGAATGCCCAAGAGCTTATAAAGGAACAATCAATCAGAATTTTATCCAGTGAATGCGCCTCTGTCCTGCAATGCCACACAATCTATTTCTACAGC
Organism: Buceros rhinoceros silvestris; assembly: GCF_000710305.1. Lineage (NCBI taxonomy): Eukaryota > Metazoa > Chordata > Aves > Bucerotiformes > Bucerotidae > Buceros > Buceros rhinoceros. The sequence goes on along the minus strand of NW_010415776.1, from coordinate 21,563 downwards.
AGAAATATAATGGCATTGTAGCCCTGAAAGAGTGGAAACTATAAAAACATATGAGAAGTGTGATTAACCATTGGTAATTGCTTGACCTTCTAAGGCCTGTTTCTTCACATTTGTCCTCAAAAGCAAGTTATCTGTCTTCTAATTATTCTTGCCATTTCAAATAAATGAGGCTACACGCACAGCGATTAAGAGACCACTTTGCAGTTTCTACGAACAGAGCCAATTTACATACCTTTCTCACCCACAAATGGCAAGGACCAGGTAAACACATCCATGAAGTTTGGAAGCCAGTATGGATGAGGGGAGCAGTTGAACTGTCTGATATTCATCACGTTGTTCTCGTATTTCAATACTGCAGCTAGAAGGGAGAAAGGAAAGAAACAAGAGACATCAGCCACGTGCCTGCGACTGGCTACCAGTCCAGTAACACTCGGTGCGTTCACAGCCTGCAGAGCTGCTCACCAGCTTTCAACCACCTGCCCCAGTAGCAGCACTTGACTGCTAGTTATAACAGGATACAGCCTGGAAGAAGTTGCAAGCCATTTCAGTCTGAAAGCGATACCGCCAGCTTTCCTTGGCACTAAGGTGAGTTGGTAAGTGAACTAATAATTCTGAGTCGCCATTAATGTAGGCTCTGGCATCTGACACCGGCAGGGAATGAGGCAGAGCATCCACAACCATCTATTTCACACAGTGATCCAAGTTCCTTAGAACCATACTTTGGAGATAACAGGGAGCAGCAGTTATCACCAGGAGTTTGAATGCTGCTCTTCCAATGGACGTTTTCAACATATTTCATTCACAGTACGGTACAACGATGATACTTTCTTCTCACATTATTCAAACTCTAGGCATACGACACTGTGCTCCCTCGTAAGTATGAATGAATACTAACACGATTTGTCCTGCACCATTTAAAAGTCATATCATTCTTGTCAACATACACACACCAAAAGTCGACATTGCAGGAACACAGACATTAATGCCATAGTCAGTTTTCAAAGCACTACACCAAGTTCAGTGTTAACTTCTATTACAGATTTCAGGTTCGTATCTGAAACAGGATCTGATCAACTTTAACCTGTTTTTGCAATATTAACAGAACAAAGTAAATCCAAGTATTACAAAACATACCAGTAAGAAATAGCTATTTATTTCTAGAAGAGATCACAGCCAAACCCAGGCCCAGTGCAGTCAAAAGTCAGATGAAAGAGGGAAAGGCTGAATGTGGCTTAACTGAGAGGGCAGAGAGCACAGACGGCAGAGAAAGGGACAGTATCAGTTCAGTTAGGAGGAGCAAAGTAATCACGTTGCAACTGCAGCAGGTGAAATATAATGAAATAATACAATATAATGAAATAAAATGAACTCTACAAAAAGCCTAGATAACTGCTCTTATTATCAAAACTCATTTTCTAAAGCATAAAGTTTGCCTAACTACTAACTACTACTACTGCTGCTGCTAATACTACATTCCACACTGAATTTAGCCTTCCATGCACTTTTAAAATTTTTTTTATGGCAATAAGTGGTTATTAGCGTGCTGTAGATTACTCAAACCTCAGGCCATTCACCAAAGCTTCCTGGAAGAACAAGAATGGGGGTGGGTTCAGCCGC
>NW_010415776.1:14994-19882 GCF_000710305.1 Buceros rhinoceros silvestris | reverse complement strand
CAGCTGTTTGTATCACAGGACTATTTGTTGACTTTAAAAGAATGTATTGAGAAACAGCTTTAAATGATAATGGTCTTTCAATAAGAATCATCCAGTGATGGATTTCTAATGTCCACTTTATGGGCAAACCACCTCAGCTCGGGAAATGGTAAAACTAAATTTCATCCCTTCCTTCCCTCTTTTTTTTTTTTCTCCCCTCCTCTCTTTTCTGTCTTCTTGCACAGAGACATGCAATGTAAAATCATAATGCAGTAATAATGCAGCTACTCAACCTGGTAACTATCTCTAACCTAATTAGGGTATATTTTACTTTACAGAATCTGTTTACTCAAATTCAGTAATTTCTAAATTGCACAGGCACAGAATACATGTGCTCTTGGATGTGAACTGATCCATTTAGGAAATAAAAGAGCAAGTATTTCTTTGCTTAGGGATAAAAAGGCAATTTTGAGATGACCACCCAAAACCAAAGTGACTCGTAACTATTCTGAACATAAAGACACAGAAGTTTTTAAGCAATACAGCTACAGGAGACTGCAGGAAGGATATTTAATCAAATGTGGGACTAAAATAGTCAACAAAAGCTGAAGATTCTATCTACTGTAAAAGGTGCTGGCACTTTACATATTTATTACTGGAAAAATGAGGCTGGGGTTTCAGTTTTTAAGAGACACCTCAGTGCACTTTACATGAATTTTGCTGGTCATCTCACTACTAGCATTTACATATAGCTCTGAACGCAATCACCACTCAGATGCTTACTCTTATGTAGACAGCGCTGACTTCACTACATCCTGCTGGTCATCACCTGATCTTGAAGTAGTTCCAGTTCTGTAGCTGTACGCAAGCCGTCATCAAATACTTTTTAAGATAGAGACAATATACTGCGCATACTGGAAGACACGTATGTAACTTACCTACATCATCCTGAATTTGCCTTTTTTAGCTAGGAATTAAGCCATCCTGATGAGATTTAGTAACCTGTGACCTTCAGAATGGTTTGCCTCAGCTTTAGTAAAAAAACCAAGGAAGCAACACACCAAGGAAGCAAGGCACATGGTAACGCCTTCATAAACGATGAAACAGCACAAATCAAAAGTATGTCAGATATATACCACACCAAAGATATGTGGAGAACGAGCTATACTGTACTTGGTTTTCCCCTTCCCTCCAGCCCTCCCACCTGCGGCTCCCCAAGGAGAAACACAGTTCCAGGGGCTGGTTAGCATTTAACAGGCAGCAATGAAGTCACGCAACTGCAACATGGCACAGCGCCGTAGGAAATGCAGCGTATTGCAACGCTGGCTGAAGGAGGTGAACAATTTCTTCCGATTATTCATCTCCTTCCATTCACCAAAGTGCGAGTCGATCAGACAAGAAACCTTTTTTGATGCTCTAGACTGTTGCTTGCCCCCCAGATTTGCTGGGTTGCTAAAGGTCTTCTATTTTGTAGCTGACAAGAGAGTCCAGAGAGACCTGGGAGTTTCTGAAGCCTACTGACTGACAGCCACAGAAAACAGCTCGCTAGCGTTTATGTGAACTTCTGCCAGGCAGACACCCTTCATCTAAATAAACCACATTTGACTCTTGCCCATCCTAGTCTGCCAGTTGGCATCCATTCTGCTGCTCAGGAAAATAAAAATGGCTTAATAACACCATTAGCAAAAATGAGAAAGCTAATGTCGATGCTCTTAATAATTCCATCATTTTTTTGGCTGAAATCATACCTGGCAGATCGAAATTCATTCTCCTTCTATTACAGTGACACAATTGCATAATAAAAATAAATAGTTTGTGGCTTTACAGCAAAAATGAGTCAAAACCACACAAAAAGGGCCACTTAATGGTTGTGAAGATTCATTTAGAAGGACTAAAACTTCAAATTCATCATCTCAGTGAGCTGAGGTAGTTCTTCTTCCCACTATTTCTTTAATTTATCCATTAAGTCTATTTCTAAATTCTGTGAAAGTTGAAAAAAATCATTTTTTACCAGGAACTTTTAAAACTGACCTCTAAAAGAGCCTGAATCATAAGCAGAACAGTTGGAAAACGTAAAACTAAATATAAATAGCTTTAGTTGGGTTTGGTTTTGGATTTTTTAAAAGAAAGATAATTTATTTTGAGGTTACTGTAAAAAAAATAAAAAATCTTCACATCACCTTACAGATTTATGTACCTGAATATCTTAGAAAAGCAAGTTCTGGTAACAGTATTTTAAAATCTATTCTATCTATTTCAAAAACGATCCCCTGTAAATGACCTGTACAGCTCCCGCGCAAATGACTTCAAAAGCCACTTAAAGAAAAATAACACTGTACAATAGAGCAGGGTAGTAACGGAGACAGAAGTCTTCTAAAATAACCTCACTCTCAAAAGAATAAAACAAAGTAGGTAGTTACCAGCATTACAAGTACTTTTCTGAATTTTTAAGTTAAAATCTTTCATTTAATAAGCACGACGAACACAAAATATTTTTATTAGGTAATGAATTAAGATGATATTTAACATCAAACAAACGGGCTCTTGTTATGACTGTGCAGTTCTGACTACTGCTTAGTAGCCAGAAGAATAAAACTTCACCCGTAATAAGAAGGCTAACGGCAGGAGTTTCCCTGAGCTGTTATGGCCTCTTGCTTTCTTTTGGTTGTAGCTCTTTTTTTCCTCTGTTTGCTCAGGAAAGGTTCAGAGATTTTACCTCTGCCTCATTTCTTCATGCCTAAGCAGCTGTATGAGACCCCAGCTGGCTGAAAGAGCAGGAATCTTTCGCAGGTTATATGACTACAGGCCCACGTGGCTGCTCACGGAGCAGACAGAGGAAAGTGGGATGGGTTCTGTGGGTTATGAAACCTCAAACTGAGGAAAACGTGACTCTCCAACTTTTGCTTGTTATTCCAGGCTGCAACCTCTATTCTTTTCTTTCCAAATGCATACTCAGACAGATGCTAGCAGATCAACCCACCAGCCGCAGTTATAGCATGTATAATCACCAACCAGAGCAAGGATCTTATTTTATTATTCTTAACAGCCACACACATCTTAACCTAATTTTGGTACTCGCTGTTGTAAATGAGTTTTAGAGGCCAGTGTTTTGTAAAGTGAAGATGTGCAGATATCACAAATGACATTATAATTCTTTCCAATGCTAGTAAACTGAGATACCGGCTGCTGAAATCACGTTAGAGTGAAATGAAACACGAATGCAGCAGGCAAAGGGCATTCGTACTGTTTAGCTTTAAGCGTTTAATGCAGGTACCCAAGGCTGGAAATACAGGTGGCGAAAAATGTGAAGGTAACCTCCTTGCTTCAGCTAGAGATAGCGCTTCCAACCTTCTCAGGGTCAAATACAAGCACCTAGTGCCACCTGAGACCCCCTAGAGAATCTCCTGCATCTTCCTCAGTTGAAGGTGAGTCTGGACTGCCCCTGTCTCCCATGTCATGCCTGTCAGATCTGAGTAGATGTCTTAGACCCCTCTGGCATCTGAAATGGTGCTTTAAAAGCCTGTGTGCTGGGAGGTGGATTAAGAACAACACTAACGGTGTAACTGACTGTTCAGAATTACCCAAAGATGTTGTATACTCTGCTTCAAATCTGCTGAATAGTTTTTCAGTATAAATCAATTGATAACATTTCCATCAGAGAAAAAAAAAATTATGAGCATGGTAGAAATAATAGCCCAGAATAAACTACATGTTTTTAAACAACTCCAAAATAATTTTAGTGAACAAGTAATTTTCTTGTAACATCTTACATTTAGAAAATAAATGCATTGAAAGGTCTCTCAAATTCTTCATATCTAAGAAAGAATTTCAATTTCTGATTTAATGCCAAATTAACTTCAGCATTAACTGTGCAACTGGGAGTAGTGCTTTCTCCTCAAGCAGAGTTGCTAGGTAACCACCATGTTTTCTGCCTGAGACAGGGTTAGTAAAATTTTTTAAGAAGTTTAAACATTATCAAAGGAAAAAATGATTTACTATACTAAGTAGTGATGTAAATAATCCAGTAGAGAAGCAGGGCTAATTGCAGTTGGGAAAATCTTCCCTTACAGAAGTCTGAAGTTTTTCATGCTGCATACGCAAGAGCATCTTCCAAAGAAACAGCACAATAGCATTCAAGATGGTATCAACTGACGGCAACAGTCACCTCTGCCAAACTCTGCGTCAGGAGTGAGATGGCCTAGATACCCTGACAAGTCCTCTTTAAAAGCTTTTGTTTCCATGACAGGGCCTCATCACGACAGCAGAGACAAAGCATTAAAGAAAACTGATAGGGCAAACAGAGGGTTACGCGGCTTTTCTTTCTCCCAAAGCGCTATTACTTCTCACAGATTATCCTCGTCTTCCAGGTATGTTACTCTGCCTCTTTCCGATATGAAGATTATTTTCCTATTAGATCCATTTGGATCGGGTCTATTTCTTAACGTGTATCTATGGTATGCCACAGACTGATACCGTATACACGCTTCACTGATGTATTACTTATCCGATATGTTAACGAGCATACCGATGTACGGCTGGTTTTGATTTTTCTAGTATCCCAAACTCCCTTGCATAATTTCTTTGTTTCTTTCCTTCACCATCTGCTTTTCCTTTCAGAAACAGCATGTGTACATTGCAGCACGATGGAAGAGAGATCACATTATTTTTTTTTGATAGGTTCAGATTCCCTCATGGTTATCTCAGTGGATAAACAAAACCCGATCTTTTAAAAGAGTTTAAATGATAATAGCCCATCTTCAGACAGCTAGTTAAAATTGTTCACTCAGCCAAAAAGCATGCACTTACTGACGTGACAGCCAGACACTAGAATATGAAATACTGCCAATGATTTACTAATAAATCTGCCTCTGTAGAACTTCTGACAAATTTTTCACTTTTGGGGGTTTTT
>NW_010415776.1:8050-14907 GCF_000710305.1 Buceros rhinoceros silvestris | reverse complement strand
GTAGTGGGGGTGGTGATGAACAGCATTACAGCCCTATTTAAGGCTGTAAGGCATTAAGAAATATTAAATGCGAGTGTGGAAGTTTAGACACGGTATGAGGCCAGTGGGTCATACAGTGCAGTAATTTTTGGCACCTTCTTTTTCTGGTGGTATAGAGAATTTCTCCTGGTGATAGGCATCAAGGGTGAACTTGTACCTTCATAACTTTCTCAGAGTTTCTTAATCAGGACAGCCTTCCTCTGAGGCCCTGAAGTCACAGGTTACCATCACAATCCAATTAACATTTATCTTCTTGCATGAGGAGTTTTGTTCCTCTCCAGAAGGAGTAGTCTTAGAAATCATCAATGCACTGCCATTTCTTATAAAAGATTTTCATACTTTTACTTTATGCCTTTTAATAATATAAATGAGAACATAGAAATGTTTGAGGAACTATGAAGTCACTTCACTGAGCAGTGAAGACACTCTTGGCTCAGAAAAACTCAAAGAAAAAAAGAAAAAGCTCAAAAAACATATGTATAAACTCCTCCCCTTTGCCAATGCAATTCCACTATGATGAATATGGAAGGCATTTATAACAGTAAGGAGAAGGATAGTCTTGGAAAGAGGAAGAACGCTAGGCTCCCCATACCTAGGCGATTTCTAAGTCTCTGAATTACCCCCTGAAAGCATATCTCTGTCTCCATTAACTACACAGGGAACCCCTAGCAGGAGCCTCCTAATTGAAAAACCTAACTTTGGCACCCACAGTTGTGCATGTGTGTGGGCTGGAGTTGCGACAGGACCAGCAGCCACACGCTGGACAAATTACACACACGGAGCAATGGACAGTAACCAAAAGGATACAGAAAACTCCCTTCGGTGCCAGAATCCAGCCGAGCACAGCCAAGAGACATTCCCGTGGTGGGTTGGTACTGTGAGACAGCCCACGCAGAGGGTCCACAGCAGCATTATAAACAGCAGATAGATACACTGAATGTGTTCTTGTTTGGGTAGCTTATCTTCAGCTACTCCTGATGAACCTCCTTTTGCTCTGTGAATATTGCCTCCCTACTGCTCTTTAAGGACACATCTGATGCCGGTGGCTGCTCTCCAGAGGGGACTGAGTAAGGCCTTGGATAAAGCTGGCAACCAAGCCCATTCTTTCTGAAGAGCTTTGAAGAAATACAAGCAAGCACATCTGCTTTAATGGGTATGAGAACTATCAACCTGGGATACAATATGAGCACTTCTAGCCTCTCGCAGCTTTTCTTTAAAAATGTACTTATCTTAAACAACACTGCATGTAGAAATGACCCATTCAATGCCAGTGGGAGATGGAGCCCCTCAGGTATTTATTCAGAGTGATTTTACTTGCCCAGCGATAACCAGAAGCACAGTAAGAATGCATGCCAGAAAGGAAGGCACTTACTAGTAGGAGATTAACTCCTTTTCCAAGGACTGACAGTAATCAAAATCCCAAATGTTCTGTAAAAACTAACCATGTTTTGCACCAGTGCATGATGAATCAGCTAGAACAACTGTGCTGCAACACCCCTGGATGGAAAAGCCTTCCCTCTCCTCCTGAAATCAGCCAGTCAGAAGCTCTGTGTTCTTAGCTAATTCATCGGCTGCAAATCAAGGAAGCCAACAAGTAGCCATGTTTTGGATTAGTTGAGGATGATGGTATTTTTCTTTCTTGAAGAGGTAAGCAAGCACCCAAACGCTATCCAGATGAAGACGCACCAACAATGTAGCACGAAAAACTATGCCTGATGTACTGTAAATGCCAAGAGCCAGTGCAATCAGTCACATGAAATAATGCATCAAAACTTCTAATGAGAGAAAAGGTGGCAGTTAAACTCAATAGAGATTCATTACAAAGCTGCTAAAGGTCAGCCTTTAAATTTACAACAAGCCACATATTAAAGAGTGGCACACCAGTGCCCATCTCACACCACCACTGATTTGCTTGAGCTCACTCAGAGTGGATATTGCCAGCAGTGCACCCAAACTTCAGCTGTGACCACAGATAACCAGGACTTCTCGCCAGGTGGCCACAGCCACTGTGGAGCCTTCTGGAACACGGGGCTGACCCTCTCTCCAGAAACGGAGATAACAGACAGGCATTTCTCTTCACCACCTAAACTCTGTGGTTTCAAATTCAAGATTTAGAATATTATAAATCACTGCTTTACATTTCACACTTCACGACAAAAATCTCCCATGGCTCACCCGTTGCCTGCCTGTGCACTGAACTGTCTCCACGCACTACGAAACAAAAGGTGAACACTTGTACAGACCCGCCACGGGTCTGCCCTTTACCCAAAGCAGCCAACCCAGAGAGCAAATATGCTTTTCCACCAACAGCAACGATGCTGCCGAGAAAATCAACACATTTCTTGTTTCATCGTGTGCTTTTTGGGTTGCTAGCAGAGTCCCTGTGTTATCTACTTTTACAAAAGTACCTACTGACAGCTCTGCCTGCATGTTTTTTGCAGAATGCTTTTACTAATTTTTTCCACAAGTTAACAAGTATATTGAGAACGCTGACGTCTACAAACCCCATTATCTAACAGTGAAGTGTCTCCTTCCCTTGCATACAGTTCACAGCATAACAGGTGTTAGTTTATGAGTTTTATAATATAACACGATGTCTGAAGAAGCTTTCTTTTGCAAGTTTAAAAATTAAAAATTAAAAATTGCTTACTTCCCTTGCAGGTAATCATCCAAATTAAAAATGTCTTTTCTCAAGAAAGATTGATCCCTTTGCAACGGAGCTACTTTCAAGAACAACACTGAGAATAAAATGATCTTGTTTTGCTCACAGAGGAACAAAAATTTTAGCTTTACTGGGAATATGAGAAAGTAAACATTACTGCTCATTTCAAGATATAAGAGGACAGGTTTATTAGAATGCTTTATTTTTAGAAACATGATTTTTCCGCCAGTTCATTAGAGGAGATTTCGGGGAATGCAATAAACTAATAAACTCAGAGAAGCTGCAAACACTTGTATTCAGTGGATTCTTTACAGAGTGACCAGTGACTGCTTATTTGTGCAGCAACCTTTTTTTTTTGGCTAACGATATTTCATTTCCCACATAATAGTTTTCAAGTGATTAAAAGCCCCCAAACATAAAAGAACTCAGACAATATCTATCCTATGCTTTATCCAGTGATGCTCTGTCAAAGTTTGTTGGCTGGTTAGAGGGTTTGCATATAGGTTACTCCATTAATTCCACTGGAAAGGAGCAAAGGGACAGGTAATTAATTAAAAGGAACATGGGCTCTGAACATCTCACCCACTGCTCTTCTTAATATACTTAGTTAATAGAGCTCTTCTCGGTTTTGCTTCCTGGGTAACATTTACTGAAAAACTTGCAGTCAAAATACAGAAATATCTTAAGGCATATTAGAATCTGTAGTTATGTTCAGGGGCATACATCTGCCTGTAATAAATTTAATTAGATTTGTATTATGTAATAAATGGAATGGGCATGAAGGAATAAACAGAGGAAAAAAAACGGGCATGAACTGATAAATAAAGGAGTGAAAAAAATTAATGTAACATATTTGGGTAAAGAGAAGTACAGTCTACTGTATATTAACAGGAATTAAATTCTTACCTTTGTTATTGTATACATCCAGATAGTTTGGTGCTGAGAAGATTGTGATTAGTGAAGGGAAGCCTGTTGTTTGGCTTTTCCTGTACATACGATACCTGAGAGGAAAAAGATGATACTAATTACTGCCCAGTGTTGTATGTATATTTGTCATTGCCCAAACAGTGCAAAAAACCCTACTACATTACTACACTGTCTGTTAACAAATGCCAGGACAGAAAAATAATGTTCTTTTTAAAGCCATGGAAAAAAATATCTCCTACAGGCTTTTTCATTATATCCATTTGGGATGGTCAGGGATCCATACCATGCTCGAAACCTGCGTTGTCCCTCTCTGAAATTTAGTGAGCCAGAGGTGGGTTTTGTTATAAATTCACCTGGTGTCTGTCCCTGGAGCCAGGCAGCCTCTATGCGCATGCGCCCCAGGACGTTCCCAGACCTTCCCTCCATGGGACTGCAGGTGAAGGTGACAGCAGCATGTGCCTTGGAGACGCCTGGTACTGCCTTCAGAAGAGAAGTGCACATCCTCCATGACCTTCCAGCTGCCTGCCCTCTCCGCGCATGGAAGCGATGGCAAGGCCAGGGGAGGGGGAAAGCGTGGGGAGGGGGCGGAACTGGGGGTCCAATATTTTCAAGAGCTGTGTCTAATCTCATCCAGTCTTTTAGCTAGTTTATTAATGTTTGCATGTTTCCATTACCTAACCTTGCTGCCTCATGAAAAATAAAAGGCTTATTGGACCAACATATAATCGATCAAACATTAAATATGCAAGGAATTGGAAGCAAACCAACCAAACAGTACTTTTGTCTTATTAGGACACAAGTGACACCAAATTCAGCTATGAGAAACTGAAGAATTTGGCAAACATCCACAATATTTGCACTGAAACCTTGTGTAGTTTCAGTGCAATCCCTTCTACAAAATTTTATTTTTTACCCTTTATTGGAAAGCAATACACTAAAAATGAAATTTCATTACCCTTGGGTATTTCATGCCAGTTATTTTTAGCAGCGTAATAGCTTGCTTTTAATTGCATTGACGTTTTCAAGTATGTGATAATTCAAACATTCGGAATAGCTTTTTATATGCATAGTGAGTATCAACCGCTTCCTACAATCTTGCTACTTTATCTCTTATTACTATTCAGGTTGGGTAAAGTTTCTACCTCCAAATAAACACATTAATAATTTATGCAAGATATGCAAATCTATTTATTCAGAAACCAATCCTTCTTTAAAAAAATCTCACAAGAATGGTACATTTCAATGATGGACATTTTTAAATAATATTTTAGAGCAGCATAAAAAATTCTATTTTTACACTGGCAGTAGTTTCATGAAGGAACCATCAACACCACCTGGTGCTTGACCTGGATTGTTTTTGCACACTGTCTTAACAAACTCCTTAAGTTCACTGATGATAATCCTGCATAAAATAATTTTTTGGCTACTGAGTTCCACAAGTTTAATAATATTTTATTGATAAAGTGTAAAACCAGGAGGCCCAGAAGTCTCAGGTGGGTGTGAAAGACTGAAGAGACAACAGTTCTAGCCTTCACAAGCCAAATCACTTCCAAGGCAGCATGGCAATCAGGGTATCAAAAATCTCAAAATCAAAAATTTGCAAAACTTTTCCTGAGCTGAACGTTTTCCTTCCCAAGCTCAGCATCCAAATAACTTTTTGGTCCTTTCACGCCACTTACAATCACTAAGGCTAAGTAAGTGGGATACATGAGGGTTCCTTAAGCCTGTAACTCAGTAATAACCATACAAAAGACTTCTAATGGCAGGGCATGTTTTTACAGCATTAATAAGAAGTGAGAGCTGTTGCAGCTTCATTTTAAGTCTTCCAGTTCACCCTCACTCAGTTGTTCGTTCTTTCCTCGCTCTGTTTGGCAATGGTAAGCCACTATTCACCATCAGTGCCCCCTCTCCACACGTACTTACCCAGCATCCTGGGCTTCATGAGCTCGGAGTATAGATAACAAGTTATTGTGCTGTAGGAATTCACATACAGCAGGGTAACTGTCGGAAGAAAATAACAACACCCGTTATGGCATTATCAGAAACACCACATTTCGCACTAGCTTTCAAAAATGTTTCACCCAACATGCATCATTCATGAAGCAGGCCCTGCTCTGCAGGCAGAACTCGAGAGAGACAACCAGCAGCAGCACCTTTTTTAATCCCATCCCGTAACTGCATCGAGAGGAACGCTGGAAAGTCGCAATTCATTACAGAACAACAATCACCCTATCTTGTCAGAAAGAAAGTAATTTATTTGATTAGACTTGAAGATGCAATGTACTCCAAAAAAGAAAAATGAGACGCGGTGGTGGCTTTGCAACAGAAAAACCTCCTCACCCACTAACAACAGTATGCACAGGCTGCTTATGGACACCAGATCGTAAGGTGGCGTGTGGAAAGAGAGGGAAAAAGACAGAAACGAGAAAGACCAATCTCCAAAGTGGAAATCTTTGATCTTCTGAACTTTATCTCCTTAATAAACAGGAATTATCCTTTCCCTTGGCAACTTGAAATGTAAACTCTGAAACCCCCAAAACGTGCCCGTTGAATACATCTTTCCAAGACAAGTTCTACCGTATAAGTGAAAACAAAATCATGGCATGAAAATGGTGATTGATAGGAGAATCTCTCGTATTTTTCACTGCAGATGGACAGCGTTGATTTCAAGGAGAACAGAGGAGCCCTTTGTTAAAACCTCAACACCTTGAAAACCATTCTTGCTGTTCAAGAAACTGAACATATATGGAAATCAGATACAAGAAAAACGAAACATAGCATAACCTGCATGCAGTTTTGACAGCACAAGCGTGAAATACTAAGTTTTCAGAAAAAAGCTATTTAAAATTATACCTAAGTGTTAACTTCAAATAACTCCATTTTGTTGCCTTTGAAAATGAGTTTTATTTTCTTCTGTAATGACTGTTTCCTTCTTGTTTTTATTACACCGATTACTCTCCATACCTGTATTGAAGGACAGCAAGCACGAAGGCCATCTATCACTTCAAGACAAGGAAGCAAGCCCTCTCTTCTCCCGATGTTACTAATTTAATCAGAGAAAGCCTAAACTTCCTGGCTTCCTCTGTCAAAAGTCAACCGTAGTAACAGCAAAACAGAACAAAGAACATGCTTGGAAGAGGGTAAAGGAGAAGTGGTGTTGGAATTAAAAAAAGACTTGGCAGATTTGGCAAAACCTTACCAGGCCCGTTAAAAGGATCTAAGGGGTGGG
>NW_010415776.1:3426-7951 GCF_000710305.1 Buceros rhinoceros silvestris | reverse complement strand
GAGTTTTTATTCAGATGACATCTAAAGATCTTTCTTTTGCCCTTTTTCAGGACAGTCCCATATGATTTGTTTTGCCTTATCCAGATTTATTTTCCACCCTTGAAGCCAAGCTTCTGCTGACTGCTTTGTATTTCATGACCTCTCACAGCAGGATGGAAAGCACGCACGCCTCTGAGGTAGCAGGTGGCCTTATCCACGTCCCTGCAGCCTGGTGACCCTACATCTGAAAGGCACTTCTGAATTTCATGTTGCTCACTGACAAGGATGCAGCATGACATTGGCTCCATTCCCACTAGCAGCTTAAAAGAGTTGCATTTAAAACAATTAAACCTGGGGAGAAAACAAGTGTTAACATTTCCTCTCACTATCTGAATTTACTTCCAGTAGAGGAGGTTGCCCGCACACCAGCAGCAAGACCAGCTGGCCAGGCACAGGAGTCTGAGCTGTTACTCTCCTATGCCCCTCTGTCCAACTGGAGCCCGACCAGCTTCAAGCACCCGAGCTCCAAAGCCACGTGGTGGAGAGGCTGGCTGGCACAGGTGGCGAGTTGGGCTGCCCGCCCAGTGCAGCCTGTCCCACAGCAACGTCTGACCTGAGACCAGGACCGGGACACAGATTTTCCTGGGTTTGAGGCCCAGGATGTGACATGTAGATGTTATAGTTCTCCCTTCTCACTGGTGGCTAAGCTGAAGACACTAAGGCTTCTTTGGGGAAGACACTAAGGCAACCCCGTGAGCACTTCTGTGCTGCTTCTGCAGCACAACGGGCTCGTAGTGTGCCTGTACATAACACACACTTGCAGAGTCTCTGGATCTCCAAGTGTAACTCACATACAGGTGTTGTGATACAGGACTGTGTGTGTTATCAGAGACTCTGGCAAGAACAGGCTGTTTTGCAGTACCTTAGGGGCAAGATGCGGTCATAGAACAACACTGTTATGCAAAACGCTTCAGCAAAAGCTGATGCTAAACATACTGGGCAAATTGGGGAGGGGTGGGGGGGTGGAGGGGTAGTAGGGAAATCATCTCAACTAAACATTATTCAACAGACCTGCTGTCCCAGCCACGATTTCACCAACCACCTTCAGAGCTCTCCTGCAATCACCTACCAGTCCCATCAATTTCTAAATTCATGTAAAAAAGAAATGAAAATTTATGAAAAAAACCCTGCAAAATCTAATGCATCCCTCAGATGATTATCCAAGAGAAACACTACAGCTTGCTTCTAACCTTTCTTGGTATTTTGAAGCTGAAATATCATTTGCAGATAGAGGCTACAAGCCCAGTAAAATGGTATATTGCTGGTTTTGGACTTGATCCATCCAGCATATATTTTCAGTCACAGGTTTGGTATTTGGAAGTGTCTAAAGAAGATTGCCATTATAAAATAATTCCAATTCCAAAATTACGTGGGGTATCGTTTTGGCAACTGCAGTGATCTCAAATGCTGACAGGCTGCCATTCAAACCACTGGCAAATGAGAACTAATTTGCATACATTTCTTTTCATAATTAATTGTGACTAAATGTAGACTTATGGTACATTTAATGTAAAAATTTCTAAACAAAATTCTGAAAACTGGGGTCTATAATGAAAAATCTGATAGACAGTTGATTATGTTCATTATCAGTGCAGCTGCTCAAAATGTCTAGCCTATTACTTTTTTCTTCCACAGTATTCTTTTCATCCAGTGTTAAGTATTACTTTTAAAGAAGATATAATGAAGTGGTAAAAAAAACACTCCTAAAGAGACATGATAGGTTCTTCTTTCCATTTTGAAGTACAAAAGTGGGGGGTTTATTCCTTAATTATCTTATTCTTCATAAATCCATGGAAAATAGCGTTCGACTAGCAGAATTTGGCTGATTCTGCAAAGCCCACACCTAGAAAAGCAGAGTGGCCACACAGTGCTCCAAATACACAAAAAACCCCAAAATCTGGCTGCCATCTTGTCTTTAAAGTGAATAGCATGGGATCTGTAATGAGCAAGCACTCATTACCCACACCACTACAACCCATGAGCAGTCTATCCCGATATTTTATTTTGAAAAAGGCATTTTTCTTCTGTTACTTTTTGAAGAGGGGCTGGGAACGCATACGTTTTCACCAAATGCGGCTATTACTCACGGTACTACCAGCTCTGACAATAAATACAGGGCTTTAATTTCCAGCACTTTCTCAGCATCAGTTTGCTCCTGCCCAAACTCAGTTTCCTATTAAACGATATTCCTCAACACAAGAATACATGCCCTACAGGCAAACGGCAGAAGTCCTGCCAAATGCCAACAAAACAGAGATTATGGCAAAAGTTACCAGAAACAAGCTTTTACAGAAAAGCTGCCTGCTTGGAATATTTTTTTCTAATCTTTCTAATGGAAATTATTGTCTCGTAATCAAATCCCCTGCTAGTTTTTCTGATTGCTACCCTTCCAGAAACGCTGTCCTCCTCACTCTGCTTTGCAGAGCCCGTACGATAATTCAGATGAGCCCAAAATTAAGCAGTTGGTCAAGAGGGAAAACAAACAAACAGAACCCCCACCACGCAACAGGCTTTTCCAGAACGACTCAGCCTTCTGCCTGCGCTTCATGTGTCGTGCTGAATCACAGAAGAGCAGTGACTCACGGAGAAAACAAAATACCCCTGCTGAGCTGGAGAGATGTTATTCCCCAAGGAGTATGTGACTCTGATATTCCCTACTTTGGCATCCTTCTTTTCATTAAAATGCCTCACACACAGTTTACTAGTTCTGAGATCTTTTTGTGCGTGATCTCTGTTGACTTCTACGGGGTTTTGGAAGCGTAGCAATTCTTTGCTAACATGAACCAAAATGGTGGATGTTTTCAAATTGCTCTTCCACCAATAACTGGAAAAACTGGATGGATTTATTCTAATTTTTTTTCATATCCTCCATCATAGCATTAAAACAGAGGTGTCTTCTCTTTAAAAAGAAGACATTCAAATTTAGCCCAACAGCTTCTCGAGGATTACATGCACATGTAAAAACAGGTTTTCAGCAAAGCCCGTTGGTCTCACTCTACAGACTCCAGAGGCAAACGCTTTTGCTGCTCTCCTGTCCTAGGCAGCTCCCAGCACATCTCTTTCCACCTGCGTTTTCTTGCCCTTAGCTGTGCTGTCTGCAGAGCTGCACTGAGAGGGGAACAGGAAACTGCATGGGATTAGAACAAATAAATTGGATGTGTTCCAGGTCTGATGTAGTGTGCGAGCAATTCTACCAATACAGCTGGGTAGATAATGTGAGGGCAGCAAAAAACTTCTGGAGTGGGAAAAGAAAGAGCGGAAAACTGGGCAAAAGAATCTGTTTAAACTGATGCTAGTAAAAAAAAAATTCATTCAAAATAATTCAAATAATTCAGGGTGCCTCACTCCCTGAGGTGAAACACGACTCGGTCTTCAACAGCTTTTAGCAGACACTTCTCTAGTCCTTGCATACTCACAAGCTTAACATGTGTGTAAAGCAAACCACCGAAATGATGTGCTGACAGCGCCAAAATCATTATGCTACCCCAGAGTATCTGTGAGGAGGAGATATTTCACTGCTGTCCAAGGATGGCAAATGATGTTCTTCGAGTCTGCAATGCTAGTCACTCTTGCCACTGATAATGATTTCTGCCTTTGTTATTTTGTTGCTTTTAAAAAATGCCAAACAGCTTTATAAAGTTCAGTATTATTTAAAAACTGATATTAAACTAAGAAAACCCAAGGGGGTTGAACACCATGCTTGCAGAAAACTTTTGAGCATCTGCTCTACTTCTGAAGCCATCCATTGACTTTGGCTAGGCCTACGTCACTCTCATGCTCTTGCTAACAGCCAGTAATTAACCAAGTCTTATACTCATAAATGAACCCAGAAAGTGAGTGTTAAGCTTCCACACATGCTTACCCCTGATAGGAAGTCCCTGATATATGTTTCACAGGATAAGACACTGTTAACTAACCTGGTGCAACCGAACTTCCAATGTTCTTTAACAGAGCTTGGACACAAAGGGAATGAAACAAGCTGGGCATGGATCCAATTGCAATTTCTCATGGTTAGGACCATGCATGCTCATAGTAACTGTCAGAATGTGATGAAAGAATGTTTTAATTCTTCATCCATCCAGTAAATCTTATGGGAATTATGACATTCCCCATCATAGTGTGGCTTAGAAAGGAGTTTTCCTCATAGCTCAACAATTGCCTAAACTCACTTAGTGGCTGTCTCCCTGTAAGTTACATTATTTTCAGAGAGAAAAAAGTTGATCTGACTTCTTCGAGCTTTCTGATCACTGAAAGAAGCCATTCTCAAGATAAGTAGCATTATATCTTGCCAAGTCAGATACGTTTCCCACAAAAATGTCTGAGAGTTACTGTACTGCTAATCCATGAAGTGCGTGCAACGGTTCATTGCCAAGATCAGTACAACCAGCTAAAAGCAAATAAATACTCAGTAAACAAATTCAAGGCAAAACTAGATAATCTGATAAACAAGGAGTAGAATTTCTTTACTGACTGGATCAGCTAAAAA
>NW_010415776.1:0-3312 GCF_000710305.1 Buceros rhinoceros silvestris | reverse complement strand
GTGGGCACAGAGAATATCACTCAGGGACAAATTAATTCTCTCTTGTTCACAATGTTCTCTGAATGCAACATTATTTTGGGTAAGAATGAAAGAATGCTTCACTTCACTCATAATTAAAAACAATTTACACACCTAGCACTCCATTAATTATCTCTACTCTTTCATTAAATTGCATCAAACACGACCGCCACTGCTTAGGACATATGATCTTAAATTTCAGAAAGGGGAAATGAAGTCTCATCACTATTGTTCTTTTTGCATCCCAAGGTACAGAGAACTTCAGTAAATTTCCAAGAATTACTTAAATTTCACACTGTTACGGGCCGAGGGTCCGAGGTACTTTTCCCCGCGGCACTGTGCTATTGCTCTTTCTAAGGACCTGTCCACTTTGACAATCCACACTGCAAAATGATGCTGGCTGGACAAGGCTGGTGTCAGGCACTGACAGTTAGTACTAGGCACAACAGTTTCAAGAACTCTTACAAAAAAGGAAACATATTGAAGGAAAACGTGATCAGTTTGAAATTCCATAGGCTGTACCTAAGAAGTGCAGTGAGAAGCTAGTCAGACCGCCGTACTTACACTTTCTTATTTGCATACCTGGCACAAATGCCTCAACATTTAACAAATTGATTGTGGCTGAACGGAGAAGATTTCATGTACTAGTGAGCTGGGAAGTGCTGCTAACATGCTGCAGATACACAGGTAGAAAGCCACATTATTGTTATTTTCCTTGAAGCATTTTGTTATAGGAAATAACTTTAAATTGGAGAAAAGTCACTTGAAACTTGCCATTATAATGAACATGCCTGATAAAATGAGTTATTTAAACAGTTATTTCCTGCAATTAATTACAAGATCTTAATGATCTAGAAATCATTTCCATGGCTCACATCTGTGCCTGAAATCTTCCTAAACTTCCTTTAAAATGCCCACTGCTATCTTTTACTTTCCCTTCTGGAAATGACTGAAGAAACTAAAAAGTTCTATTCACTGAAGAATAAACAAAGTCCTTCCTATCAACAGACATTCTTGAACGAGGACTGCATGATTCAGTCCTTCCTTTACAAGCTGAGCTGGCTCTTCAGAGAAGTTTGCTTCTTTTCTCAGGAAATAACTAGAAAAGGCAAGCAGAACTGGACGTTGCACACCGACCGATACTTTTTTTTCCATTAGGTAAGCAATTAATGACCTTTCAGAGCAACTTGTCACTTCTCTTAAGAGTAACACTTGCCTTTATATAATCGCAGATAATGTCAGTCCAAGCTAGTCATCTGTTCATGTCGATAAGCAGTTACAAGTCACTCACACATGACCTGACAATTAGGTATCTTCCAAGCATTTCCTCCTCTTCTGAAATAAACACTTTTTGAATACAAGTAAGGACACTGACTACATCTGATACATATTCAGGAGGAAACTATATGTATTTTAGGGAAATTTTATGGTAATTGTTAAAAACGGCTCTGGGGAAAAAAGCCTAAAAGCTAAAAGTTGTTCTAGCATGCAGTAAGCCCCGTATCTAAGCACAAGGCATGCTTGCAAGGCTTTTCGCTTTTGTAAGAGAGGTTCACAAAAGGAAACTTCTGTTACTCGGTGTTTGCATTGCCTGGGAATCCCAGGCATATTCCAGCACTTGGTGCTGCTAAGAGGAATGAGTTTAGCCCTCAGTCACAAGCCCGTTTCTGTACAGATCAATTGTTTGCAACAGTCTGACACCTTCTTTCACGATGAGACCAAACACATTTATTGAGCACCTTCCGGATGCCACCGATTTGAAGGCGGCGGCGGCGGCATGACTTGCCCACAAAAGGTGTGTGACAGCAGCCCAGGTTGCAGTGTAAACTGCTTTGCTCTCAGCCCGTCCCCACGCTGCAGCTACTGTGGCCTGAAGAAAGGTCTAGGAAAGCTGATTTCTAAGTCAAAACATCTATTCCCTTCCTGCTAATGTCACTAGCGTGGAGGTTGATTCTAGCGACTCTGTCTCCTGGTTACTGGTGGAAGCCATTGACTTAGTTTTGACATGTTACTAAACAACAAGGGGTCAGTTACCTTCAAGGTGACTGACGCTATGTATTTTCTACAACAACCAAAAGAGCCGGATTCCTCACTTCTGCTGAGCTTGTTGGGAAAACTTAGATTTGACTGTCACTAGAACAGGCTGAAGCAGAACTGCTCCTTTCACATGTTTCAACAACCTCTTAACATTTCAATTGCATCTTCACATTTCGCCTGAACAAAACCTGGTTTTTTAACTATGATTTCACTGGATACATTGCTCATTTTCCATTTAACCTCCTCCCCTGCCAGTTATGTTACTCTGGTGTCCTGGTAAGAAGTTTTTAAGTACTGCAACAAGAAAAACCCCGAACAAAACAAAAGCCAAAATCCCTACGCTGTTAGAGGAGGGTACAATGTAATCGCCACCAGTGTTAGTGAACTAACACAGGCCCATCCTATGATGGAGAGAAAATGGAAGTGGTGCTTGAGAGGTCTTCATCACCAACTCAAGCTCTCCTAATGGGGGGCCCTCTGCCTGGTGTCCAGAGGATGGGGACTACAAACCAAGTCACTTACCACAGGAAACAGAGAAAGGCAGCAGTCAGCACTCAGGCAAACTGGGAAAAGGGTATAATTTGTTGCTTGCTTTGGTCTCCCTGTGCACTGCCAAAGATGGGACAGTGGGATATCCCCTGGCACCCAAGGAAATCTACTCCTTCAACGTACAGGAGAGAGTCTTTTGAAAAAGGGTATAATTTGTTGCTTGCTTTGGTCTCCCTGTGCACTGCCAAAGATGGGACAGTGGGATATCCCCTGGCACCCAAGGAAATCTACTCCTTCAACGTACAGGAGAGAGTCTTTTGACTCACAGAATTGTTTTGGTTGGAAGAGACTTTTAAGATCATTAAGTCCAATCATTAGCCCAATGCTGCCAGGTCACCACTAAACCATATCCCTCAGCACCGCATCTACACGACTTTCAAACACCTTCAAGGACAGGGATTCCACTACTTTCCTGGTCAGTCTGTTCCAACGCTTAACAACCCTTTTGGTAATGAATTTTTTCCTAATATCCAGATTAAACTCCTTGTAGGGGGACATCACATCTGCTAACCTCCAGTTGACAGGACCTCTCTGGTTAGCCAGGACTGCTGGTAAATGATGGTAAGTGTCTTGGTGAGCACTTCTACCAGCTCCCTCAGTACCCTTGGGTGGATCCCATCCAGCCCCATAGACCTGTGCATGTCTAAGTGGGGCAATGGGTCACTGGCTATTTCTTTTTGGATTATGGGCCTTCATTCCACTCCCTGT
>NW_010415775.1:130710-132102 GCF_000710305.1 Buceros rhinoceros silvestris | reverse complement strand
TTTACCTTCTCGGGTTATTAGTGTTTCTGCAGGCGGCGGCTAGGGAGAGTAACGGGGCAAGGAAGATGGAGGGCGGGAGGTTGCAGAAGCCAAGCAGGAGACGGCAGTTAGATTTTACTGCCTGCTCTGGTGCGGGTAGGAGCACCCCAGTCATGAGTGTAATCTCGGCTGTGCTTGGTGCTGTTTAGATGCAAGCCCTTGCTGGGTCCCCCAAGGCAAAGGAGGTAGAGAGGAGGAGACATGTTGGAGACATGGGACTGAGAGAGGCTTGGTGACAACCTGCCTGTCAGGGAGTGAAAGAAAGAGATTATCAGGTAAAAGAAAACAGCAGGGTTGGCTCCCTGATGGGGAAGAGATGGGAGAGTTCAGAGCAGAAGGATTAAAAAGTAGTTTTAGCCCTGCCTTTTCAAACATCCGCAGACAGTGGGATAGGGCATAGGTAGTTACTGACATGAAATTAAACTGATTGTGGTAGGAGTTGAGATCAAAGTGGCATTTGGGAGTTCATCTGAGCAGAGATGGGAACTAATGCTTTAGGTGGCCAGATAAGAGCAGTAAATGATTTAAGTGCAAGGAAGGGAATAACGACAGGGCCCTGAGGGATGCCGGTGAGGCAGGGAGGAGCATCTCAAAGAGCAGTCATTGGGTTGGGAAGGGAACCAGATTAACTGTGAAAGGGCTGAGAGCTGACAAGGAGTGATTGAGGGCATCCCAAAGCAACGGGCATTTCCAGAACTGCACGAAGGTGAAAGGGAACCCTAAGTTACTCTCTGGTGTACCGTAGTTACTAATAGTTTCAGCAAAGGGTCAGAAACTAGGCTGCAGCAGATCAAGCACAATTAAAGGGACCAGGAGGGGACTGTGGAGGGGCAGAAAGAGCAACTTAATCACCTTTGAAACAAAAAACCAGTGCAGTGGAAACCTAACTCATGTAAGAAACTAGGGCAAAAGTGGTTCCCCTCTAGGTCTAGGATGCTACTAAGCTACAGGACTATCCTTCCTTCCCAACAGGAACAGTATGGCATAGGTGTAGGCTACCGAGGCTGGAGCATTAATGCCCTTCATCCCCTGCTCTGTGCAGTGTTGCTGCTCTTACCACTGTGAGGAACATAAGAGCACTGCAGAGCACGTACCCTCAAGTAAGAGCACTTCTCCCATTGCAGGTATGCTGGTGATCTGTTTCTGGTTAAGGTGTTCAGAAAATTCGTAGGTGTTAGGTAAGAGTTTGAAAAGGAAATAAAAACTAAAGAAATTCCCTGGGCTCTCTATACACAAACATAACATGAGAGGATACTTGTTTTCAGAAAAGGTGACCAGGTGGAATGAGATATTAGAATGGTGGGGAGGGAGTTTGCATGGGAAGGGGGTTTTTGGTTGTTTTGGGGCGGGGGG
>NW_010415775.1:125776-130612 GCF_000710305.1 Buceros rhinoceros silvestris | reverse complement strand
TGTTGTGTGGGGGTGGGTGGGGGGGGGTTTAGGCTCTAATTGTATCCAATTAAAACCTAATCCAGAAAGTACAACGCTATTCTCCTCCACATGGCCTTTCTTTTATTTAAAAACAAATCTTCCCTACAGGCAAGACTGGAGAGGGAAGCTCATTATTTTGAGGTCAGTTAATTTGTCAGTGTCATTGGACATGTTTTTGAGGGATTTGTGCTAGTAAAGTGTTGATGTAGAGGACTAAGGAGCTGAGGGGTTATAGAAAGCATGGAAAAATATGATCCCATCTTATCCTTCAGTGGGATTTGCCAGGTTTTCTGGGGTGCACCCCACTCCATAACTGCTCTGCAGGGCTGCCTGCAGCGTCCCTCTTTGAAGAAAGGAGCAGGGACAGGGGTGCTACCTGTACTGTCAGCTTTAAGGGAGGAAGGTGGAAATGCTAAAGAACAGGTAGTTTCATTCTAATGCTAACTGAGGAGCTTGGAAGGGGAGATTATCCTTAGAACAGTGTACATATCACACTGTCTTTAGTCTTTCTGGCAAAGCTGGGTCTTGGCTGCTTGCTTCCACGGTCTCCGGAAGAGTTTGAAGAGATAAGGCATGATTTCACATGCATTTTTCAGAGGTAGTACCGACTTAAGCAGGCTGTGGCCACTTGTTCCTGCCTCCATTCCACTCTCTCAGCTGTGTCAGTAGAGCTGTTTGTGCAGCCAGAGAACTGCCTCAGGGGAGTGCTGGGTTGAGAGATGCCTGATCTCCTCTTGGAGGTTATTTTTAACCATTTTTCATCAGTCTTGGTTCCTCATATGCAGAGAGGGTGCAAGCAAATGCAGGTGTTAAAGACAGAACTGCTCAAAGTAGAAACTATGTAGAAGGAAATAAGTGTCCCTGACTCTCTATGAATGTTTTGGAGGGCCATGCGTCTGCTTCTGTTACCATTCAATTCCCAGAACCATCACGAGGTGATTGAATGGAGGCTGGGGGGCATAGAGTGGCGAGGAGGGAGTATCCCCTTTGCAGGATGTAAAGGTGATTCCAGGCTGAAAAGTCGTTCATAACTATAGTGTACAGGAAAAAAAAATAGCACCACAGAACTCCAGATTTATGGCTCTAGTGCATTAGTGAAGCTAATAGGTGACCTCAGTACTTGTGGGATTGCCAGTACTCCTGTGAATGAGAAGCAGCAATTGTACAACCACTTGGGATCTGTCTGGTAAATGCCACAACTGTGTCCCTGCCACTCCTGGTGGTGCAAGTTCCGCTTAAACTGGGACTGCAGTTGCATGAAGAGCAGGTTTGGTAGCAGGGCCCAGTGTGCTGGTTGCTGTGGCTCTCTTGCTTGCCAGCCAGCCGCATGCCTGCCCATCAGTCAGGCTGGTCAGGCTCCCAACACCCCCAGTATGTTCAAGAGCTACTTGGGACACCAGGTAGGCAGGGCTGGGGCACGCTGCGACTGATCACATTAAGGATGACTTGGGGCAGCCAGGGTCTGTAGCTGAGCACATGCTTGTGGGTCAGTAATCGAGGGAAGAGCAAGCCTGGAGTTGGGAATGAGTTTAGACCTGTGCCTGTGTGTCAGCGGAGGCATGTTTGCATCCAGCTTGCTACTTAGTAGTGTCCCTGGCAGAGGTTGATCTTGGACTCTTCACAGGGTAATTTCATACTAGTTTCCTATTTCTTCCTCAGTGTGCAAATGTATGTGGTGCCTTCATAACATTTAACTTAAGCATGTAGTACTATAACAACAAAGAGCGTTTATGGCTTATGATGTAATTCTGTGAATTGTTCTTAATTTTTTCTTTGAGGGCCAAACGTTTCCTGTCAGGAGATGTTGAGCCGCAGTTACATCATAGAGTACTGAATTTTTTTTTCCCCCTCATTGTTGAGTGTCTGGATAGGGTATCCACCAAGATGAATTTTCCGAAGTGTTACTCATCTGGGAATGAATAGAGAAACAGGAATTAGAGGTGTTTGGTGCTTGCACTTTTCAAATGTCAGGCATGCTGTCATGGATGTTCCCCAGAAAATCATCTCTGTGCAAGGAAGACGGTGTGCAGTACCTTATGGAACTTGCAATCATAAGCTTAACTGAGAAGAGTAAGGGTATCAAATGATTATGTCTTACTGTTAACACTGCTGACTCTCTGCTGCTGAAGTCTGAGACCAGACTGAAGATCAAAGCAGAACGGGAGGAAGGGGATTTTCCCAGCTCACTTACTTGACTGTAACGATTGCATAACCTCTTCCCTGTGGAAGGGTCAGCAGGGACATCATCATTCTCCTTCTGGCAGGGACATCTGAAGGGGAAATGATATTACACCGGTTGACATTTGTTGTCAAATATTTCCACAAACATTAATCCAGGGGAGACAGTTGATGGTTACCTTAAATATTTTTTTCCTACAATTATGGAGAAGCTGCCCTTTTTTGTACACACACGCAGAGACAAGCACTTTCATATGCTGATCTGGGAATTCATCCTGGGATGAATCTTCATTAGCTTTTTAATCAGTGAGTGGGACAGTAGTAGCTAATTAAAAAAAGATAAGTAATTATTTTAGACATCCTAGTATACTGGAACACTGTCCTGTTCTTCAGTAGAACTAACTTCATTAAGAAAAGAACTGTTGCTTACGAAATATTTAACCAAGGAAACCATATTAAGTGCCTGTGAACTATGGAGAAGTCAAATATTGCAACATACCTGTAGCTTGAGAATATGTCTCGAAGGTAATGTATATATCTGTAGATTTGTTAATTTTCCTAATAATGGGAAATAATTTCATAATTCTATATTTAATTTCATAATTCAGTATTTTAGTCGTTCTGTTAATTATATTTTTGGTTTTATGTCCTTTTTTGAAATACTTGTGGGAAACCTTGACTCCCCAGATTGCTCAGTTGTTGAATTCATGTTTTCCTTCTGCATGTCATTTTCTGACTTTCATAGTCTAAAAAACAGCAATCAGTGCTGTCAGTGCAGTAACTATTGCATTTCCATTAACTCTGTGGAAGCAATGAATGAACAAGGGCCACAGGGCCAAGGGTCAGGTTAAACTGCAGCAGGTCTGGGAAGCCTTGTCATGACCTGTTTTTAATCTTAAACCCTACTGCAGGCTGCTTCAGGTCAGCTAAAACAACCTTGGGTGCTACGCATGCTGGAAGTACACTTCTTAGCAAAACAGAGCATGGCCTGATACGAAGCTGCTAAGTAATTGCTAAATGTGATCAACTTTGTTAGCTACTGCAGTAATGTTGTGAGCTCCAGAGTATTGTCATTTTTGAGATGCCAGTGGCTTTTTTACAAATATGCTGAAACCTGCTTTTTTTTTTGGAGATTGTTTTCTGCTTGGTTTAATCATAAAAAAGGCAGGAAGCTACTTAATGCAAATACTAATAACAAAAGATTGTCTGGTAGAATTAGTATTTCATTAAAAGCAAACCAAAAGTCTCTGAAATCATAGGTATAAAAAAAATCTGTCTCTGGGTAATTGCCTGCTTGAGCAAGTCCTCAGTAGGCATTTACTGTATGTATTTAATCCTTGTGTCAGATTCTTTTTCATACTTCCACTTTGACACACTCAATAATATTTTTGTCAATGTTAATGAATCACCTATTTGTTTTAATCTTTTTAATCACTATTACATGCTCAAGTTATTTTGGTTCTGAGTGAAAACAAATAAAACTTCTAGTAGGCATCTAATTATTGAACTAGTCTGTTTTGCTGTTCACTGTTTCTGCTCGCAATATATTATTTTACTTCCTCCTGGAGTGTTTTGTAAGGGTAAAATAATTTCTTGTGATCATTTAACATGTGCAGTCTTGTTCAGATTTGTCTTGTGCTCAAAAAGAATAATTGTCCCAAAATTGCAGGAGTCCCAAACCTGCGTTCATTAGTAGGCAAAATTACTCAGGCTCTTTAATGGGAATTTTTTCCTTGGTGTGGACTGCTGGCTGGGCCAGAGGGCATCTTATCTTCTGGTTTCCTGGTGGTCTAAATGCTTTGATTTTCCTGAGCTCTCGAGTAGTTTGTATCTTTGTGCTCACTGAATTGGGCTAAGTGCATTTTGGAGATGTGTGCCTGCCTCTGGGAATGATGTGATTGTCGGCTATGAAACACAGAATACCAAGACACATGGGCCATAATTTTCCTGTTCGTTAAACATTTATGCTCCTTTGTAGTTTTAACGGAACATTATTATCTAATTGAAACAACAATGTTGCCGATTTCTTAATTATACTTTTGGCAATAAATCCTGAGAAGTCTAAACTTTTTTTTTTAACCAAATAAATCAAAACTTGCTGTGAGTCACCAATGTTGGGTTTAGGGTGGGGTTTTTTGTTTTTTTTTTTAACTTGATATCTAGGCAAAGGAGTATGCTGAGGGAGGTAAATTTGAGCTAACATTAGAATCTTTAAAACAAATGGTTTCAAGGACAAGGGCTGGCTTTGATTTATCCTTCTTTGATAATAAGCACAGATAGAAATTTATGATCTGGAATCTAAAGTTTGTTAACTTATCCAGCTGCTGTGGGATCTGTCCTAGCTGCTTTTTAAATGGTCATAGTAGTTCAGTTTGTGCTTCTGGATTCATATGTATGTACATTAGTTATAAGACAAATTGCTTGAACATCTGTTCTAAATTTGTTTTGTAGTAGCTTTATAGCTGAACTGAGATTTGTGTAAGTGTAAAATAAACTTAAAAAGGGCTTTAGAGCTACTGAAATGCTTGTAAATGATCACACTCTGCCCTCCTTAGCTAAGTCAAAACTTAGCTATATCAAAACTTCAGCTCTTTTTTCAGCTTTTTCCAGCTCTTGGATGTGGCTGGACCGTGCTGC
>NW_010415775.1:115801-125668 GCF_000710305.1 Buceros rhinoceros silvestris | reverse complement strand
CTATTGGCATACCAAATGAAACGTGTTCTTGAAGTTCTCCCGTTCTTAATTTGCTCTGGAGGAAAGACTAAGCAAGCAGGTGTTCTTCCCATAGCACACTGAGTCGCAGCATCACTTCAGCCACATCTCTGATCCGGACAGTTCTGATCCATCAGAAGGCCTGGAAGCAACATGGTGTGTGGTGCATGTCTGCATGCAACACAGAAGTGGTTCTTTTGACTAGCATCTTGTTTTAGAATTCTCCCAGGGTTTCCAGATTGGAGACAGTTGCCCTGTGCACCTTCTTATCATCCAACTAAAAAGGAGCTTATGAATATATCTGAAGGCTTTGACATGCTGGGCTGGGAGACAGGATGGCATGAGTCTGTCCTGCCTTTTCCAGTTATTGGTGCTAGAATTTCTATGTGCTTTATAACAGCTGTACAGACCAAAGCCTCCTATCTTCTCACTTGAAGGGGCAGTTTGCAGAGGATATGCACCGATGTGCTTGTTGCTCTTCTCAGAGCTTCTTGAGAAGCTTATTGCTGCTTCTTCAGGCTGAAACCTGGGAACAGGGATCCCTCCTGTTCTGCTGCCTCACACACATTGCTTGCTGTGGCATCCAGCCCTTGCAGGGAGGGGGAAGTCTTAATGCATTTTTCAGGGGGCAAAGAAGTCTACAGGAGTGTACTTTAAAGTTTGTTGAAAGAACAAATGCAGTGTCCAAAAGAGCAATTATAAAACAAAAAACACAAAACCCCAAAACCCACCACCACCAAAACCCAAACCAAAGAATCCACCAAAGAACAACAGGAAATGCCTGTGCTGGTTGCTCATCTTGACACTTTTAACAGTCTGCTTTAGATTTCACAGGAGAATTTCCTGGGCAAGGCAAAAGTTGGAGGGCAGACAAGACTTTCTTCCCCGTGATCAGGATATGGTGCTGAGCATATGACGGAGGAGAGTAGGATGCGGCTGTACTTGGTGCAACATGGCTGCATCAGTCCGCTTTGAGTTCAGTGTCAGATTTAGCAGAGAGGTTGAGGGCTGCTTGAACTTTGCAAATTTAACAGAAAGCTCTTGAGCATCAAAATTGACTGAGGGATTGGCGGGCAGGACATCTTGTTTCTGAATAGAAAGCAAGCTCTGATCACAAAGCTGTGGCCTTTCACCATTTTTCATGAATGTGTTAACAGGCATTTCAGATTCTGAGTAAGCTAATTCACAAATTGCATCGAATTGGGTGAGAATTTGCCTGTAATAGAATTTTACAGCCCCAGGTGGCTGTTGAAAGTTCATTATCTCTAATCTGAAGAAGAGCTTGAAAGGCCAGCCCTTTCCATTCAGCCAGTTTATTGACATTAAGTACAATGTGGCTGTCCAACTTACATTGTTGTACCTGCAGTAACTGAAATGAAATGAAGTGAGCACAGTTTGGGACATCTCTGTTTATACGCTACACTTGTATAGGTTTTATAAAATCCTATGATCTTCATTTTAAAAACATTTTTAAAAAGTTGAAAAATACCAGTTTACCAGATGCAGAAATCACTGTGGCTGGTATAAATATGAAAAACTTATGTATATCTTTTCTCGTGAGGAAAGCACCCAAATCGTGTAAGATGGTACAAACAAGAAAATAAATGCTGTCTGAAATTTAGTCTTGGCATAAACACTCGAATGTCAGGGCAATCTAGCTCCTAAGATAGACCTTTCTTCAGAAAATATTTTTCATCCTCACATCTGTAAATTATCATGCCTAACCACCTAATACCGTTTAATGTAAAAAAAACTGAAACATTTTGAATTCCTTAGGAGCTCAACAGATAGCTTGAAAGGAAATGTGCTTTTTAGGCAGGCAATATCCTCAGTTGTTAAGCTGCATCTGCAAGGTAAAATAATGGTGTGCTTTCGACTTGTACAGTGGTGTCTCGCCTGGCTGTGCTCTGGTTAGCACGCATCCTGGCTACCAGGTAGAGGGCGGTGGGCTAGCCCTCATGAGGAATGGGCAGGGTTGGTCTTGTTTACTGCTCCTTGGCAGGCTCTTCTAGAAGATGTGCCGGGACTAGAGTGGGTATTTTCTGATATTGCTGGCTGGGTTAAGTGGGAATCTTCCACTCGCCCATCTTCCTTCAAGTGAGTGGTTCTCTGTGAATGTGGTCACCGATGGATTTGCAGCTTTTGTTAAGATTTGTAGATGTGTTGCTACACAGGCTCCAACTGAGGCTTTTCTCATAGGTGGGGTGTTCAGAGCAGCTCTCTCCAGAATGCTCTTATATAAGTTTCTTGTAGGTGTCACCCTTTGTCTTCCCCATGGTCCAGGTGCCACCAGAGTAGTTTTCCTGCAAGCAGCTGCCTTCTGTCATCAGTTACACAGTTGGAGCAGCTGAGGGTGCCCTGGCATGGAAGGGTGCCTGGTGGGACCAGGGGAGCTTAACTGTGCAGAGCCTTGCTCAGGAGGTTGGGTTTCATGGTGTATATTAAAATATAAATTATTTATCTCCTCTGTTTGCAGGGGACTTTGCTACCCCTCTGTCATATTCAGCTGAAATTGTCCAGGAGATTCAGCAGTCATGGGAAAGGAAAGAGAATGTATGTGCACACACAAGTTTTGTCTATAAGAGAAACCCTTCCCCCTCTCTAAACAACCTTAATTAATAGAGAAATTTTCTTAAAGCGAGTGCAGTCGTTTCCGCTGGCTGCTTTGGATATAATCTTTGAAATGATTGACTATGTTAAATCATGATAATTAGGTCTGGCCATTAACCTCCCACAGAGCTGATTACAGGGTTGGGGTGATGAGGAAGTTTTTAAATTTTTTGTAATGCTATTGTTTCAGTTTGTTTGCAGAGTAAACAGTGAGTGTGCCGGTTGATTATGGTGCAGACCATCTCTCAAGACAGAGGAGATGGATATTTAGTTGTTAAATGTGGAAAAACTGGGTTTCAGAGGAAGTGCATTCTGGGGAGATGTTGAGGCTCTAGGTCTATGCACTAGTGCCTTTCCAGCCATCCCAACCATTTACTTACTGAGAGGCTGTTCCTAGAGTTTATTCCTTTTACTTTAGGTTCTCCTCAACACAATTATATACAACATCTCTGAGGGACAGCATTCTCTTCATTGCTTTATGTATTATCTTGACTAACTTAGAGCAGCAAAGATTGATTCCTCCTCTCCAGCATGTCTGAAGATAAGCACAGCCCAGCTCTTAAAAGGTGTGTTTTTAAAGGGCAGCTCACAGTCTGCCTGTAGTGCTCATAAACCAGTTATGACTATCACAGGGCCGTGAGCACTCCAAGTAACAAAAGGCAGTTATTGATTGTAAGGCAAGATTGCTACAGGAAGGAGAGCAAGTGGTATTTTGTGCATTGCAATGGGCAGCCGCCCATGCGGTGAAACAGCCTGGGTTTAGCTGAAGGGGAGCTTTGTTGAGGAAAGGAGAATCCTTGCCTGGAATAATTGCCTCTGAGCCAGGGAGAATTGACTACTCCAGAGTGGGAACAGGCCCTCAGCTACCTCTGGCACAAACAGCGCGGCTGTTGCAAATCTGATTTGAGTTGCTAACAATAAGGCATTGAAAAGGCAAGTGAACCTAGCAGTTCTCTCTGTCTTTCCTTGCGCTCCTAGTTTCTGCTTCAGCTTCACTTGCTGAAGCAAACCTGTAACAACACAAATGTATATGTGGAAACAGGAACATCAAAAATCTTTAGAAAAGATGGCAAAAGGCCAGGTGGAGAGGCCTTTGGAAAAGAAAGAAGGCTTCTAAAAATCCAGATATTTCAGGCAAAAGGGAAATATACTCTAAACGGTAATTGTTAGCTCTATTTTGTGATACAAAGCTGTGAAATGCTCTCTTCCCCCACAGAGGTCATAAAACTGTGCTCTGTGTACCAGGTGGATTATTTTGTTTTTTCATTAAATAAAGAAACTTGTAAACAGTGCTCTGTACCATAGAGATTATAATCTCTACCATCCCCCTCTTCTTCCTTAAACCCCAGAGCATGCACTTTGCCAGTTGTGCTGGGGCAGAGGCAGAGCTCTGGGCGAAGCCATGGCCTGCCAGTCCAGGGAAGGCATGCTCCTGGTGTCCAAGAGGTTCAGTTGTGCTTTTATCAAATCCTGTTGATGAAATAAAATAAAAGGCTTGGTTGTAGAGTGCTTGAATGCCACTCTCTGTGCAACAGCAGCAGTTGGTTGGGTTATGTCTGTGGAGCTGGCGCTGCTGCAGGTAGGGGAGAGAGAGGAGATTGAATAATGGAAAGTTTTTATATAGAAGACAGCAAGAAATGTTTTATGAAGGTCACCAGGAATAACTGCTAGTTTGGCCAGTTAAGTCAGTATATTCAGTTATTCTGCTATCTTTGCAGCTTTCAAATTTGTAAGGTGTGATATAAGTTTCCTTGTGATCCTTGTAACTTGAGCCACCATTCTAGATAGTGCTCTTGTAACGCACACTAAGCATCACACCCCTCACTCCGCTATTTCCCTGCCCAATGTTTGCTTACTATCTTGTGTAAAAGGAATGCAACTTTTTGGGGGTTTTATTTGGTGTAGCTCATTTATCCGTAAGTTTATTGAGTATTTTACAAAAGCAGGTACTATAATTTTAATTTTTGTTTCCATTATACTGGAAATTTCAGCCATAGCTGTGGTGCAGCAGCTTCTCATTTGACATACATAGGCACTGGTTGGTTTGTACCACTTTCAAGCTGGAGAAAACTGCTCTGCTGCAAATCCCACTTATTAATGGTCTTGTGTGTATTGCCATGGGTCTATAACCAGATGTGGTGAGTGATAAAGTGTGAATTGAGACCAAATATGTCGACTTTTTCTGCTTCATCCACTGGACCCATTGTTCATGTCCTGTTACAAAAACTTCTTTGAAATCACAGATTTTTGCATTCCAAAAGCAGAGAAAAGCTCAATAATAAGGTGTACTCAGTTATTAAATATTGAACTCTACTTGGTTTAGGTGAAATCTAGATTAGTATTAGATACTTTTTCTTTCATTCATGTTTTCTTATTAAAACTCATTATGGTTAAATTTATTTTTCCCTAATCAAGTGTATATCTAGCAAAAATACTGGGGCAAAATATTCTTACATTGTTACTTTTTTTTATACAGTTTTAAAATATTTTGATATGTCTATCTGTATGTTAGTAAAAATACATTTGAATTATCACAAGATCTGCACACATTTAATTTTTTTTTGTAAGTACTGAAGATATCTAATACTGATAGATATTTAAATAAAAATATTTATGTCACCAAGTTTATGCTTGCTTGATGTAATCATATCACTTTCATTGAGCTATATGATGTTCTTTACATGCCTTGTGAATAAAGTAATCCCTCCTGGATCACCATTTTATTCTTCCTGTCTATGCAGTAACAAGCGACTTGTGGCCTTAGTGCCAAATGACACTTCATTCAACACCAGACGAGCCTACACCAGCGAAGATGAAGCCTGGAAGTCGTATTTGGAGAATCCCCTAACAGCAGCCACCAAGGCTATGATGAGCATAAATGGTGATGAGGACAGTGCTGCTGCTCTTGGCCTATTGTATGACTATTATAAAGTAGGTAACTCCATCATTATTCCTCCTGCTGCACTAGCAGGGGACTGCTTTAAGAGGCATCAAAAGAGCCAGTTTTCAGAGACTGAAGTCACTACATCTTGTTTTCTCTCTGATACTTTCATCAAGCACCCTTGCTGTTTTAGGAAGCCTGTCTGAGGCTGTTTTGATGTGTTTAGCTCTGGAAAGAAAAACCGAAATCAGAATTCCCATATTAAATTTGCAACCATGATTTGGTTTTGAGCATGGCATTGTTCCTCTTTCCTTACAAGAGCATTGGATGAATTACCCCCCTTTTTATTTGTGCTCGAATACTTGCTCGAATTCTTTAAAAAGTGGAAAAGGGGAAGACTTATCCATCTGTAGGTTTGTCTGCTTTTCTAGTTCATTCCACACATGTTTTAGTTTGCTCTTTTACTGGAGTATCTCTCATCTGACAGTTTCCCATGTTATTTTTATTTGTATAATGATTGCAGTAGGCTGTATATAAACATACAGTGAGGTCTAGCCTTTGCACTGGCAGTTTGCAGTCTTAATAGAAAGGTGGAGGACGGAAATGGAGGTGGATGCAGAAACGGGGAAACACTGATGCACAGTTTCAGTTTATATTATGTTCTCAGACCAGGGATTTACCTACTATGTTGATAACTCTTTTCTTCTTTGTGTATTTCATAGTGTTTAAATAAAGCTGTGTTCAAGATTTCTGCTGAAATCAGGAGAGTCCTACAGGGGGCGTCTCTGTGTAATGCAGAAATTTCACCCTGAAACCAGTACCCTTTGTACTCTGCAAACAGAATTAGTGTTGCCTACCAAGCACAAGTATGAAATTGTTCATTTCACTTAAATGAAGTCAGTTCTCCTGAAGCCACCTATGCCTGCATTGGGCAGATGAATTTATGTGAAAGCCAGCAGAACAATGCCAGCTCCCCTTGTAATTCAGGAAGAAGTAGCAGGAAGGGAAATTTGGTATTTATTAGTATAAACACTTTGAGAGAATGGGTGCTCTTTTTAGTCTCTGCTGTAGACATTCAGGAGAAGAGGTTGTAGGCAAGTTGCCATTTTATCTTATGGTTAAGTATTGCTTTGATTTCTTTACTGGTTATATTTCAAAAGATGTTTCTTGTTTTTGAGTTTTTGTTGGTAGAGAAAAGCTTTTCCCAATGAGAAAGAAGGAAGGTCCCTTACTTGGCAGTTACCACAGTGCCTGTCTGTGAAGTTAATGCGGATTTGTAAAATTCAGGATGTATGAGCATCTGGAGTGTTGGCTTCTCTCTTAGTAATATCTTTGTATGTAGCAGTTCATTAATATGCTGAATTTTTAAATAAAACTAGAGAACAGACATTTTCATTCTCAAAACTCTGTTCTAATGGACATATCTGTTCCACATTCCAGGCAGTTGCAAAAGACTTGGGGTTCAGATAGAGTAATGTGTGTTAATTTCAAAGCTATTTCCAGCATTCAATCATAACTAATTCTGTCTTAAACTGGGAGAAAAGGGTAACTCTTGTTGATGCTCTCAGACAGGAACCTAAAACCAAACTTAACCTTCTGTGCTGTAATGTGGAAGTGTAGAGGAGGACTTCCAGCACACCAGACTCTCTCGAATGGCCCTATTTATCATCTGGCTCATTTGTTCTGACTTTCTGGGTAGTTTTTTTGAAGGACTTTTTCTAGTCAGTGGGAATTATTTGAACTTAACTGGGTTTTGTTTTGTTTTTTCCCCTTCTCCTTTTTCTTGTAGAGATATTTACCTAAACATAGATCCTCCTTCAGGGATAAATGTATGATCTTAACAGGGGAATCAACATGTGCAAACTGTGGCTTGGCTTCTACTTCTAAAATATATGAAAGAGGATTTTTAACCAGTGGGATGCCAAATAGGGAGAGTGTATCCCTAAGAAAAGGAAAGGCTCTGGTTAACACTGTCTGACTTTACTGTCTCCCAGATAGAGCTGATGTTGACCTTGGCTACTGTAGTGCACTGTAGTACTGTTTTTCCTCTAAATTCAGATATTTTCCTGATATTTCTTTGAAGTATTTAAAGATAAAAGGCACAGCTTTAGCCCGTTCTTAGGTCTATTTTTGCTCTATAATCCTGAGTTAACTGCTGTGATGGGGTGGATATACCTGCTTTTGTAAAAGTTAGATTAGAAGTTATAGCTCCCAAATTGCTGGTTCAGCAACCAAAGAGAAATACGGTCATGGTAGCAATTTTGCCCTTGGTGATTTCATATCTGTGCTGGCGTCAGGAAACCGGTATGTGGGAAGACAAATCTTTTAAGTCACTTGGTGTCAATTCTGAGTGTGTTGAGAGGCCAGATTTGACTGGATTTTTCTTCTCCTGGCTGTTGATGCACTCAGTAGAGCAGAAGTCAGTGCTTTTTGATGACATGCCAGCATGCCCTGACCTGTCCCTCTGATAGGAAAGACTTCCCCTAGGTATGAGTCGTGTGTCCTCCAGACTGCTCTGTAACAGGAGGATTTAGCTCTTGCTGTGGTTTAACTGAAAACCCTTTTTCCTCTGACCTAAAAGGGTCTCTATGCACAGCTCATCAAAATATCATGTCTTCCTTCTCATATTTTATTATTCAGTAAAAAATGTGTTTGCCTTTGGGAATATAAGGTCTGATTTTTTTGATAGTTTGGCCTAGCTTGATATTCTAAAGATAAGAATGTATAGAGGAGCGCTTTCCTCCAGACTGGTATGCCCAAGAACTAGAAAACAATCCCTACATTTTTTCCATTTGGAAATTATCTTTCTGGTCACAATCAGTCTCCCAAAGAACTACAGCTCCTGACATCTGTGAACTAGACAGGACTGATATGGTTACATTTTTTTAGTTGTTGCTGTTGAGCAGTTTGAAGCTGCAAATACCCGACAGTTGCGTTTACCTGACCCCATCCCTGATGTTGTTCTCAGGTTCCCAGAGATAAAAGGCTGTTGTCTGTTAACAAAATGAGTGATAATCAAGAAGACCAAGATAAAAGGTATGGTATTATTCAAAGTCATACACGCAGCTACTAACAGTGTTGATCAGTTGTGAACTGAAGGAACTATGATATCTGAGGGTTTCTGGTTTTCTTCTAAAAGATAAAAGAATAAAGAATGTTTTGGCAAGCAAACTTTATTCCTTTTTACTTTTTATTTTACTGGAAAAATGAAGAGTATTATTAAACATGCAATTTGCAAAGCAGCAGAAAATTTCGTGATTTGTTTGTGGTTTGTTTTATTTTTGCTGCTGCTGAGATTACTAAAATCAGATTATATTGACAGTTAGCTATTGGCTGTTTTTATTTATTTTTTTTTCTCTTCTAGAGCAAAAAGTGAGTAGTTTGGCCTCAGTAACCCGATTTATACAGTTTTATTTAACATAACTTAGGGTCTTCCCAGAAGTAAGTAAAGTAACTCTTAAAATCATTCACTCAATGTTTTTCTCACTCCTCTTCGATTTCAGCCTTCCTCTGTAGGTTAAAAGTGACTTGAAGAATCAGAGGAAGTTGACTCCTGCATTCATTAAGACTTGTGGATAAGAGAGGGTGTATATTTATGTAGAAAGAAGTAAGGAGGGTGTCTTCATGTAAAATTACAGTGGGCAGAAGTTACATGGGGTTTGTTTCAATGTAGCTGACTTGGGACAGCCTTAGACAGTCTCCAGTAGCTGTGAAAGGTGAGTTTAAATAGGCAGTGGTATAAACTCACTGTTTCAAAAGAGGATATGAAACTTTTTTTGAGGGACTGTTTTTCTCCTGCAAATGCCAGAGAAATTCCCAAGTTGAGCATGATTGACAAAACCGTCCTTCAGTGAAAGCTGAGAGAGAGGAACTGTAATGCCTCATGCGAACACATCTCCTGGGTTGTGAAAACGAAGCAGGGTGTTACGCCTACTAAAAAGTTTAGAAGTTAACTATCAGCAATCAGATTGCTTTCAACAACCGCAGGTAGACGTGGGAATGCTGCTGAAGGTTACATTGCAGCCACTACAGTTACTCTGATACAGAGGGATTCCTGGGCTTGCTCTTTCAGAAGAGCGTTGGTAACTGAGTTACACAATCAGTAGTGGCCTGTCAACAGCCCGAGAGAGCGTGCACCAGCTTATGAATTTTGCTCTTGATATTCTGCCTATTTCATATGCAAATTATATACTGTAATCCATACGTTGCTTTACTCCTTATGTTTATGTTGTGCCTAAAGGCTGTTGTACTGGTGGGTTGATTTCTGCATCCAGATTATAAGCCAAGGCAAAAGCAGCCCTGGATACCCAGAATTTATTGTAACAAGTCATACTGATTATAGGTCAAATCAAATGTAT
>NW_010415775.1:91878-115715 GCF_000710305.1 Buceros rhinoceros silvestris | reverse complement strand
CTTTCCCTAGCTGTTAAAGAGCTCTAGGCCTCCCTGCTTGCCTCAGAATGTCTTTTGCCTGGTATTTGTTAATATACGACTTCTTGTGGCAATGGCTTGGAGTTGGAAGATCTCCTTCTCTGGCATCTAAGAACATCAAGCTACTTGTCAGAAGGAGGTCCTCTATCAGGACCGTTCATAACACTTTTGGTTTTGTCTCGCAGAAATTGTCTTAATACCATGGAAGCTCAGAGTAATTTAAGTGGAGGAGAGAACCGCGTGCAAGTACTGAAGACAGTGCCGGTTAACCTTTCCTTGAACCAAGATCCTTTGGAGTCGTCCAAAAGGGAGTACAACACAAATGTGTCTGGGAGCTCGACACCCATCACCGGGACTGGAGTGACTGTGGTTAAAGCAGAGGAGTTCACCCCCGTTTTTATAACCCCACAAGCACACTATGCAAGAGGAGAAAATGAGGAACATCGAGGGGTTATCTTTGAGTCTTACGAAGTGTCCAACATTGCTCCTCACACAAATTACCTCAAAGAAGACCAGCGCAGTACTCCAGACAGTACGTACAGCGACACCTTCAAAGATGGAGGAACAGAAGTAAGTTTTTAACCTCAAATTAGTATTTAAGAACTCGATAAGAAGCTGTAAACGAGATAAGGAGATTTGAGCTGTCCACAAGAACCATTAGAAGAACAGCGATGCTTGTTCCAGCAAATTTATCTCTGCTCCATGTCATGTTCCTGTCAGTCTGTGATATGATTATATAATGTCACGAGGCATTTCAGAATACAGTTTTAAAGTTGTTTATTGGAAACCCTGAGAATAAAAGATACTGATATTTTGTCTTCTGGGATATTGGGTCAAGTAGAGGATAGCTGCCATTCTGAAAGAAGATTTCTGTTAACAA
Source organism: Buceros rhinoceros silvestris (assembly GCF_000710305.1). Lineage (NCBI taxonomy): Eukaryota > Metazoa > Chordata > Aves > Bucerotiformes > Bucerotidae > Buceros > Buceros rhinoceros. The sequence continues at coordinate 114,817 of NW_010415775.1, read as the reverse complement.
GATCTGCCTTCACACCTATTCCTAACAGTAAGAAATAGCCAGTCTGTAACTGGGAAATTCTTAATGTTCTTCTGAAAGCACAGCGTCAGCCTCTGCTGCTAGATGGACCCAAGTAATTTATTCAAAAGCTGTCCGTTGCACTGAACTCTACTCTGCAACTTGGGCAAGTGAGAAAAAGTAGTAGAATTAGGTGACTAGAGTGGGATGGAGAAGTTAACAGGCAGGCAGCGACTTGGGTGCATGTGCATGTAGGGGAATGAGGAGGAGAAGAGAGACGAGGAACTACCTTCTAACTATTTTACAGTTATGCTGAGGCAAAGTAATTATGCAGTCAGCTTTAATATGATGAGTACCCTCTGGCTGCTTTTCCCTGTTGCAGAATAATGCAAACAAGCCAGAAATGTAAAAAGGTAAAAAATATTTAAAGCTGACAATGCCTCTGCAAACAATTAGAGATATTAGGTGGTAAAAAACTCTCCTTGGATTTTTCTCCTCCAGCTCCTTGAAATTGTAAATGTGACAAAAGTACAAGGCAAGGTACATTAAGGCTGAGATACTCTGACTGTAATGAAGAAGGTGTGGGGAGAGCATAAGGTAAAATGTCAAAAAATACCAAAAGAAAAACTTGTGCGAAATCAGTGTTTAAAGCAGGAATACAGTTGTTCTTACTAGTATTGCTGCTCTCTTGGTGAGAATGGCTGGGTTTGGCTGCAGTAGATTTGCTCAGCTGCACAACTTTTAAATACACTATGAATACGTATTTAGAAGTCATTACAAAATATTTATTGAGTGACTTAGTTCTGTTATACTAAAGGAGTGCTGAGTTTTTGTAGATCCCTGTGGTAGTGGACGCTTTGGTCAGTCACTTGCTATGTTCTTCAGATACAGTGTTAACAATTATATAAATATACCTTTCTCATCTCTTTCATATTATTATTTATCTGTGACTCATTTATTAGTCCTTTATAGTACAGACAAAATTTTTGAGGATAGGTAAGGATGGATGTTTTTGAAAACGTCAAACATCTAGCCTTCCTGTAAAATGTGGCTAGCATATTAATGTGTAATACCCCTCAGATGTTAGATTTCTTAAAGAATGTAGCTTATCTGTTCTACTGTTCATGGATACTTGGCTTTTGATATTCAGGAATTATTCATAGTAATATGAATGAACTATTCAGGAAATGGTTCATTCAGTTCATAACACCTTTGCACTTAACTAGTATCTGACTGGCTATTTGTTGCGGCACAGTTGTGCATAAGCTAAAATTAAAAACTATTTTAAAAATCGCCTGACTTGACACTTCTGGAAACAACAGAGCTTTTAATTGCTAACTGGTGATCGCAAAAGAAATCCCGGAATTAAATGTAACGATCCATCTGTGAATCAGAAAGACATCAGCAAAACCATGTTTCAGATAAAAGGCAAGCCAAGGAGGAGCAAGGCTTACATAGATAGTAGAACGTGAATGGGCTCATTTGCTCAGGAAGAGAGAGTACAAATCATTGCTTAGTCTGTGCAAAAAGATGTTGTTTTTTCAGAATTCCACCTCTTGATGTATTTTTTTTTTATAGATGTGTTTTCATTTTTTTAAGAGTGACTGTAGGTTTCCTTTCATCTGATAAAGTGTGCCTTTCACTCAAACAGAATCTTATACTGAAGGTAAAATATTTTCTTAGCCTGCATCTCCTCTCCTATTCAAAATAGACAGTATAGCAATCTAAACTTCTATCAGCATTGCGTTGTAGGCCTTAAGGACAGCTGAACACACATATTTTTAAATAAAGCAAAACAAAACAAAAAGTGAAGTCTCTAGGAAGACTATGATTTCATTTGAAAATCTACATATGTTTGACATGGATTACATTTTTACAGGCTTGTTTTATAATATATTAAGGATTTTAATAAGGCATAAGATGTTTTTCAGCTACCTTCCTGTGGCAGATTGTGGAAACCTCTAAAAGCTTGACATAAATGAATTATTTCTGTCAATTGTTGTGTCAAGACCATGTAGGGTCCACTCAGTTTTTAGGAATTTCGATTTTTAAATAGTTTATGATTTCTTCTGAGGGCTCCTTAAATAAGTATACTTCTACTTTTGTTGGTGCTCACATTTCGAGTTTTATCAAACTATTTCTAATTGTTGTTTTTGTTTCTCAGAAGTATCGCAGTGTATCAGTGGGGGCTGAAGAATATATTTATGAACAAACAAGGTATGGCATAAGCTTTGAAATGTGTTGGCTGGCATCATGTAGGAATGTATTGAGGAGAGGCTGCCTGTGTCCACTTCCCATGCTCCCTTTCATCCCTTTCAGCCCCTGAGGCACCTGCAGGGCTCCTTCGACGTTGCCCAACATCACCCTCCCCTCTTCTTCTGTGCTTGTTTGCTTTCATATCTGACCATTTTGTATCTTCATTTATTAAATTCCCTCAGCATTGTTTTAAGTTAGTAACTCCTCTGAAGCCCCCTGGAGATACCAGAGATTAAAACTACTAAGAGAGGTCCCCCAGGTAACAGGGCACAGCTTCGACAGCCAGGTCATGGCAAATTTTCCTCACCTTTCAGGATAGCAGGATGCACAAGTCAGATGTCCAGGATTGTTGAACTGGCTCTACCAAACTTGTGGAATTCCCATGTTTATTTTTTCCCTTCTGTTTTTTTTCTAGTTACTCTGAGCAGGTTTTCTGTCTTTTTACACTGCTTGAGGTAGTACTGCATGTTTACCTATAGAACACTATAAACAAAGCATCTATTACAAACCATACAAAAAACCCCTAAGAATTCCAAAAAGGCTGATGCTTCATTTCATGCTTGTGAATAGTTCTGTTTATTTATGAGAGGTTGCTCTCACTTTAGAAACAGGAACATGCCTACGTATTGTTCCTGGAGTAGGCATATGACTGCTTCTGTAGTGGAGGTTCCTTACAGCTTGGTCTTTTTTCTGAGGAATATTAAAACAATCATTAACTGCAGTGAGCTCAGAACCGAACCATTATCTAGGCTGTATGTAAGAAAGAGATATTTAGCAAAGACTGCTCACTTACTGCACTGGTTATGAAATTGAATGCTGAAGCATTGGTATTGTTAACAATTCTCAGACATTGTCTTTCATGTCCAGGTCCACATTAGAATGAAACCTCCAAATGCACATTAAGAAAAATGAAATATATCTTTCCTGGGTCTTACCCGGAAGTGACAGGTGCTCAGAAATAGAAAATTTCAGATTGAAAAAAAAGTGGTGAATATGAAAGTAATTTGAAGCCTGATAAAAGATCCCTTAATGACTACATGGGGTTTTAGTTAAGACTCGTGGTGAGATTCATAGTAGTGACTGCAGTAAGTGTTGAGTGTAATAGTAATCCTCCTGCTATAGGGCACATTTTGATTGCCAACTGGGAACAAGAAGAAAATTCCCAAGTGGTACCACACAGAGACTGCCAGGTCTGGCCAGGTGCAGCGTATACAGGATTTGCGTTTGTTGAACATTGTCTGAAACATACAGAATGCCACGAGAAGGAGGATCAGACCGTGACAGACTGTAGGCAGCTCTGTGAAGACACTATGTCTGTCTTTGGTGCATCCTAAGTCCTTCTCAGCACACAACATTGTTAGGCCTTCTGTCTGTTGGGAGGTTTTGAGGTGCATCTCCCAGGGCACTTCACATGCCCTTGGTGTGTGTCATGCAGCAGTTTTGCAGCATGCAACCTGCAGTCCCGTTGTGTGACACAAAATCAAAGGATGTGCCCCCAGTGCTAGTGGGTGGTCAATCCATAGGACAAGCATATGCAGTGGGATGGATGCTGGATCCACAGCACCAGTGGTTCTGCTCTTCTGGTCTGCCCAGATGGGGACATACCGCTTGCCAGTGTCAACAGAGCTTCTGTCCCCCTTGCACACAGGACAGGACTGCAGCAGTGCACACCACGGTGGGCAGCAGCAGAGGCGACCGCAGTCCCCTTTGTGCTTCCTCCCCACTGTCTGTGAGAGCCTTCATGTAGGCAGTGTCCGCATTGCTGCGAAGTGCTCATGCTGCTATCAGTGGATTGGATAGGTATAAGTTAGCATTTGCTTTTCACCTTAGTTTTGCTTTGATTTGTAACTCTTAAGCAACTAGAAAAATATCTGGATTTCCATTTGTAAGCTAAGAAACACAAATTGTCTTTGATACTAAACTTAATAATTAATACTAATTAATTATAATTAATACTAACTAATTACTAATAATTAAACTATCTGAAACTTTTTCTTTTGGATGGAAGGTCAATGGATCAGTGTTATGGTGATCCAGATGGTTTGCCTGAACTAGAAAGTGAATTCACGGTTGTTTTGGATGAACATACTGGTCCTTTTGGTTCTACTCCAACACTGCTTAAACACTTTGCTGAATTAGAACCATTGTGAAAATGCTTCCCCCATCTCCAATTTGTGAGGACATCCTGCAAGTGACTCCTTGCATTAAGCTTCCTATGGTGACCAAATGCAGTTTGAAGAGAAGATTTATAGGGCAAGGTTAAGACTATTTTTTGTTTAAGAGAATGTGAGGAGCTGCAGGCATTATTTTTACTGGATTATTGTTCAAGCCCATTATTGGAGGAGGCGGCTGGAAGAGGCTCTGTGAGAATTGTGTTCAGCTAACAGTTTGCTTGTCTATGGAGCTTTAACTTTTCATGATTTGAGAACTGATTTAGAGGTGGCAAGTTCTCCTGTGAAGGAGGGTCTTTTCTGAAATCTTACTTCCAACACAAGAGCAAACTCACTTTTTATCTAATTTTTGTCTTTTTCTAAATGGAGGTTACTTGATTGCAGACACAACTAAATGTAGGCACTTTGTTCTTTCTGATTAATTTTGAAAAAAAAAAAAAAAGCTTGTAAAAAACCTTGATTTCATGTTGTCTTTAAACAAATGAACTTTGTCCCGTAACAAATGTCCCTTCTGGTTGTATTCCTTATCTGCCCTGGGGTGAAAGTAGCTGTTGGACTTTCCATTCTCCATGTCCATCATTTGCAACAAGCTTCGTTCTTTTCTTGTTTGGTTGGGGTTGTTTTTGTTGTTTTTGTTTGTTTGTTTTTTAAATTTCTCTTTCTGTGGCACTTCTAAGTTTAAAGGTTTGTGGAGGTAGCTAATTTCCTGCAAATCATATTGGATTCCCTCCTGGTGTCTGAGCCTTTCACTGGGGTATATGTAGTCTTGTACTTCTTGATGGTTCTTTTTGGAGGAAGTAAAGATGTAGTCTTTGATCCAAAAGACTTACACTCCAGATAGTTTTATGCTTCATTATAAGGTCTGATGAACTTGAAAAAAGTGAATTACATTTTAAATTTCATTTTATTAATTTATTTTAACATTTTAAAATACCTGTGTGACCTTTTCCTGGAGTTTTATTATTAACATCCTATGCCTTGCTTATACATTGCATGAAATACATCGTAAATGGAGACAAAAAGAAAAGGAGGAAGTTATGTGGACTTTTTTTGTGTTTCTCTCCCTGTCTTTTCAGCAGCACTTTTCAGTATACACTAGAAGCTACCAAATCGCTGCGTCAAAAACAAGGGGAGGGGCCCATGACCTACTTGAACAAAGGACAGTTCTACGCCATCACTCTGAGCGAGACTGGTGACAACAAATGTTTCCGGCATCCCATCAGCAAAGTCAGGGTATAGTCCTGTTTCTTTTCTGTATAGGAATGGAGCTCTGCAGCTAAAAGTAGTTGTGGTTGGTTGCTTTTTAATTGTTTCTTTTCTTGTGGGAGAGGACAGAGCAAGCTTACTCTTACGCTCAGTGTGATGGTGGGAGTGTAATATTGATGGTGGTCTCATATATTGAGGTCCCATTTTTTTTCCACGTGTGATCTTATCAGTTAATTATATACATATCTGCCTCAGTTTATGGTTTGGCAGAATGGTAATTATACAGATATTGCACTTGACATTGGTGAATCTATCATTGTCATAATTTAAAAAATCAGAACTGCTCTATCTACTGTGTAAGTCCGTCTTCACTCACCTGTGCACTTCAGTGGATGCTTTCCTGTGCATTTCAGATAAAATGTGAAGAGTGTAAGCCATCATTTTTGACATAAATTTTAAATCATTTGCATTGTGTGTGAGCTTTCAATTGATATTCACCCAGAAGTATGACAAAATGGATGATTTGCATCTTAGATTTTGGTATAACTGGGTATAACTGGAGCTTGGGTATTCAGCAACATCTGTCTGGTGACAGGCCTCCCAATTTCCTTGGTAATATTTTTGAGTAAGTAAATCCTAACCTAGTAACCTTGGAATGAACAATGAGCGTCAGAGTAGCTGCCCTGCAAATTCCACCCTGAAGCTGGAAGTGCTGCATATGTATGAGGCTGAAAAAGTGTTTCTATCCAAATAAATGAAGTACCATTAAAAATGTGACTTTAGTTGAAGGAACCAATGAAAGTCAACATGAACAGTGAAACAGACAACAACCTCTACATTTCTATCATATGTGAAGTTTAGAGAGGCTCCTTCCTAAAGAGAGGCAATTATTTGTAAACCTGAATAACAGTTAATCTTTAGCTTGGTTTCCTGAGGACATGAGGCTGCTGCTGATGTTTCATTGTTGGCTGAAGCTGATGCAAGATTTCCATGCTGCTGAAAAGTCTCTCTTCCTGCCAGCCACCTGTTCCTTCCCCCTTTGTGGTGCCAGTTCTAGCACTTGTACAGCTGAAACAGGAGTGAGGAGCTCACTAGCTGGGTGAAAAGCAGTCCTCATAAGTCTCGTTCACTGCACAGCCACGTGAGTTTTGAAGCTGTGGCAGCACAAGGGTGGAAATTGTAAAGGAGAAATAAGACCATTTCTTTTTGAGGATGTACAGTTTACAGGAGATTGTGCAGCCACATGCAGCTTTAATGGTCACATTCTGTTTGCCAGGCCCCCAGCCAAGTGACTGTGGAATTTATTACCAATTCCATCCAAACATGACAGAGGGCCAAGAGGTTTTGAAGGTATTAAACCCCTACAAGTTCCATGCAAATGTTTCATAAAGGAAAAAGATTAACCTTGTTCTTGGTAGAAAAACTAGTCTGCATTGCCAGTTCTGGTTAGTGCATCAGCTGGCCAGCCAGCACATACCTGATGGCCAGCCAGTATGCATATGCATAACTCAGAATTCATCCACAGCGTGTGCTGCCCTGTGCCCATGCAATAGCTAGACGTGGAAGACACAGTAATGACGTTTGGCTTTTAAGATGGAAGAGGGGAGGTCGCAGAGCATGTGAAGAGTTATGGTGGTCATCATGAATCAATCATGATCCAACTCCCACAGCTTATGAAACAACTTGATGATATTTTTTATGAGCTTGGTGACGCAGGGTTAAAGGAACAATGGGAATTAAAGAGAACATTTAAAAGCGATTTTTTTTTTTTTTTTCCCCCCTCTGTGATTTCTTTTCACTTCACTTACCTAGTATGAGCATCTGCCATTGTTTTGTGGTTTTTGTTTTGTTTGCTTACAGCAGGGCTTTTTTAGAAAGCCTTTGTTACTCATGTGAAGTTTTACATAAAATTTCAATCTGTGTGCTTTGAATCACACAGTTTAACAAAGGCAGTTCAGGACTTGAACTAAAAAGCTCATCAAGTCTTAGTAAATAGTCACACTGAATTTGTCATTAAATACTTCTATGCAAGAGTCCTGCTGAGAAGGGTACTTGGACTAAGTACACTAAAATTGAAAATGTCCTGCCTTTGGCTGGCGACACTAGGCTCCATAACAACACATCCCTTTACAGTGTAATGTCATCTTCCAGAGTGACAAGGAATCTGAACTCTGACACATGGACTGGCCTTGGATCGGAATTGGAATTAGGGAATCTCTGACTTTGAAATGACCACATTTTACTTAAGGCAACTTTGACTTCTTACATCTACAGATATGATTAAATTTTATGTGGACTCCCAAGAACATAACCCTAGGTCCTGCATTACTTTAAAACTACATTGATTCTGTCCTGAGATTTTATGTGCGTTGCAATATTGGGCTGGAATAAAAACCAGTGATCTTCTGCAACCCAAGTACTGGGGGAGCGTGGTGACTGGATCAGCATTAGCGGTACATGGAAGATTTTAATTTTTGTGTTTCTCACTGCTAATTATGTATTAACTAATGCAAGTTCTATTGATTTTCTTAGAGTGTGGTCATGGTTGTTTTCAGTGAGGATAAAAACAGAGATGAACAACTGAAATACTGGAAATACTGGCATTCTCGGCAGCACACGGCTAAACAGAGGGTCCTCGACATTGGTGAGTGTAAGAGGATCTCCAAACGTTTCAGGGAAGATTGCAGATTGTGGAAAGCTCTGGTACCTTGCCTAGGGATGTGGTGGGATGTACTGGCAATGTCTGCAGGGCTTGTACTGCGGTTTTTAGCAATGGCTTGACCACACTAGGACTCAGCTTATGGATTCTGTGAAACAGAATGGAGACCGTGCCGAAGAAATGGCCCTCAGTAGTTACAAAGAAAAGCTTAAAGAGGTCAGAGCTTCCCCTTGGATGAATATTTAATGGTGTTCTACCCTCTGCTGCTGGGAAGTTGAGGTCTGCACCTCCTCAGGAATTGCAGGAGTTCCTTTAGTTTTTCAAAGGCTGAGCCACTCAAAACTCCAGTAACAGTAGCAGGCCATGTAGCAGTTATGTTAGCTAATCTGATGTGTAAGTTCAGCCTAAGAGTGTGTACATGCAGCCATGAATTATGCTGATTACAAAGAAGTGCACAGGAGTCCTACACGCCCAGTTTTTGGGTGTTGTTGGTGTCAGACAGAAGTGAGGGAGAAGTGAGCTCTGGTGTGCTATTCTGAGACATGAGTTTACTGTTCATCCTGGCTAAGGTATTTACAAGACCAATTTAGCCACAACTGCCCTATCCACATGCTTGGGAGTTTTTAGCAGAGGAAGAACACGTCCTCACTGCCAAGGAGCCTGAAGTTGAAATCTGTGAGACTGTCTAGACATCAAGTGCTTCTTCCCTCCCACGAGCCGTTTACACACGCAGCCATCTGCAGTGGATCCAAGTCAAAGGAGTCGGCAAGACCAAAGCAGGCAAAATCTATCTTGTTTTGACCGCCTGAGGGAATCAAACTATTGAATGGCAGGAATGAGAGGGGGCAGAGAGGAGGTGGGGAAAAAAAAAAGTTTACTTGGAGAGAGCACTGCAAGACTTCAGGGGTGATCGAACAGGGTGATCAGGGAGTAAGTCCTTAAGTGGTCCTACTCATACAGCACCTTTTGACTTTCAAATGCTGCAGCCTCCGCTGAGGCTGGCATTATTTAAATTCAAGTGTATCTGGTCAAAGCAGCTCTTCCTGAATCTCCTCTTTGCCTCTTGTCTTATCATCACAGTTTTGGCTGAACTATTTCCCCAATTTTTTTTTTCCTTTGGGGTAGTTAAGGCAGTAAAACTTCCACCCCAGACCAAGTGACTCCTATCATGACATGTTAAAAGAGCAAGTATGCCACGTCACAGTTGTTTGTGAAGGCTGCTTGGTTTTTTGTGCTAGTCCCTACAAGCTTGCAGTGCTAATGCTCATACCTTTGAAGGTATGTGCTGAGGAGCTTGTTCCACTGCAGTGCCAACACCCTCCGACTCCACTGCACTTCTGGTGTAGTGGCACATTTCAGTCCCCTTACCTGAACGAGACAGTTTATTCTGTAAAATTATGCTTTGGAAAACAAGTGCTGGACATGAGCTGTGTGTTTATCTGTGTTGAAGTGAATGTCTTTTATGTTTCCATTAGCTTGAGATGAAATAGGTCTGTGCTGACTTTTGAGGCGCTCTGGCACATATTCTTTATTTGAACTGCAAACAAGAGCAAAGCCCAGTGTAGTAACACTTAGAGCACTCCCTGTCAGACACCAGAACTGTAAGAGCACAGTTCACCTCAGTGTTTTCAGAAGAAAGACCTAGATGTTGCCCAGTAGCGTTTTGAGAACAACTGAAATAGGCCTTAGCTCTTACCAAGTACAGTGTTTCTGAAATACCTTTCATTTTTTGGGACTTACATTGTGGATATTGTGCTTACTAGGGCAGAATGGCTCCCAACTCCATTTCGCATACAAGCATCAAGCTGCATTTAACAAAATCTTCCATTTTTATCATCAGATGATCTAACTAAGCAACTTGACCCAAATTTGAAGTTGGCCCTGCTTTGAACAGGATAGGGGTTGAACCAGAGAACCTCCAGGGATCCCTTCCAAGCTAAATTATTGTGTGACTCTGTGAAGATTTCCCTTTACATTAACAATTCAGATCCCTGAAGGGCTTCTGTAAGGGAACACTGAGTTAATGTCCAGGCCCTGTGTAGTGAGGAGAGAGAATTAGGTGTCTATAAGGGAGGTATACCATGGAGAACTTTTTAAACAGGCAGTGAGAGAAGCTTGCTAAGGATAGGGGTCTGTATCACATTTATCCCATCTTCAGGGGATGGTCTGGCAAAGTGCTGGTAGTTCCACTTCTCTTAAGTTTTGAATTTCACTCCAACTGTCAACAGTATGTAATGGATTAATTATGTATTAAGGTCCTTTAAAACTATCTGTGAATAGCCATAAATCTGTGTAACCTGCTTCATAGATGTTTATAATCATTAATTTTATTTTAACTTAATGTTTGTAGCATATGTTTAACATCTGTGAATCCTTTTTGTTGTTTATGAATGCACTTTTATTCTAGAGCATGACTTGGTCCTTAGCAGGCAGAGCATCAGTTGAGTTTGGGATATTCTAGTTCTGGGGTCCAGCTATTCAGCCCTCAGCTAGGGGTAATGACTCTGCTTGTTCTGCTTTCCCTGGTGGCACAGGTCTCTCTGCTGGCCTGCAGTTGTATTCTGGAGATCAAAGGAAATAGACTGGCTTGTTCCCTCACTCCAGATGTGCAGAGGTCACTGTTTTAATTTGTCTTGTGTAGTGGCTGGTGCACCTCCTGGGAGGAAAGGTGGTTGGGTGGATTAGATGCAGTACTGGGTCTGAAGATGTGTTGACATTAATAGGATAAACATGTACTTACATGTAAGCAGTCCTTTGTGACTGAGGAATAAACCTGAAGACTTGACACTTATTAAGCAAGAAGGAAAGGTGTTTTCCAGAATTTGGGCTATGTGCTGTTACAGATTTTTCTGAAGAATGAGAGAGGCACTTTCACTGTTTTTTAGCAGGAGTAAGATAAAAAGCAAAAAGCTGACTTTTCCACAGTGCTGTGCTGTGACATTGGATCACTAGCTTTTTCTTTTAAAATAATGTCAAATAATAAGTGCGATATTAAGTTGCAGCAAATACTGATTTATTTAGAATCAGTAGCATAATATGACAAGTACTGGAACAGGTTCAAACATGGACATAAAGAGTGGGTTTGAAAGCTTCAGATTGAGGTTATTTGTGGTTCAGAGTCTTGCCCGTGTTTTTTTGCAAGATAGCTTGTATTATTTATTTGTACGATACAAAAACTATTACAATGGTATGTAATGCATGCAAAAGATTAGTGTTTAATGTTGAAATTTGCCATCATTTAATATATGGGTTACCCAACAAAAGAGGAAATAATTCCTGTAAAGCTGTTTTCTTGCATATCAAAGAACCCTTATTTTCTACTACTGTTAACTCACAGCAGCAAAACATAAAAACTGTAGTCACACTAACAACTTTCAAATATCCATAATCATCTTTCTCAATCAGCTGCGGATCCTTCTTTAATTATGTGTAAATCGAGGGGAATGGGATACACTTCTTTTAAACAGCATGTCACATAGACACTCCATGAGATTTGTGTATGGCAATTCAGAAAGTGGAGGCAGGGAAGGGAAGGGAAGGGTTGGTGGGACACAAGGTTCTGACAGCCTTTTAGGAGAAGAAAACATGTGTCTTTACAAGACATCTTGTTCATGTCTTTCCAAAGTGCACCTACACAGCACGCGCATATGCAGCAGTCAATTGCACAAGGCACTTTCTGGTGAATCATAAATTTAAGGGGTGGGTGGATGTGTGCACATGCGTATTAAACTACTTACGTGTCTTCTAATTCCTTTCATTTGCATTCCCACACTGAATTTAGATAGTGAAGGCAATGAATTCAGTTAGAAAAGAGATCTGGGTTCACTATGGGAATGAAAAGCCTGCCTGCCCTCTCAAACACAGTGTTCACTTGCTGCATCACCAAATACCTTGTGCTGTTCCTGTGGTTAGATCAGTGAATTTTTACTGTATCCAAAATCATTCATGTATCCTAGGGATGCCGTTTCACTTGCCCAGTGAAATGCCAGCATCCCTGCATTTCAGATGAGAGAAAAGTGGTATTGATTGCATGCCTTAAATGTTAAATAATTCTCCTTGCAGCAATGGTGTTGTTATAAATAATATTAAACCGGTTTTTACCTAGAAATTATTTTTTAGATACCAACAGTTTATTTTTAGAATGGGAAAGGAAACGAATATTGAAGCTTTTTGTGCGTCTCATTTATAGAATAGAAAAACATCCTCTTTCTATAACACATGACAAAGCTAAGAATCAGTATGCTTCTGAAACACAGATTTGGGCAAAGATCAAGATTGCTGGATGACGCAGTCTCAGCCCTCTAGCACCGAGTCCAATTACAGCCCTCAAGGGATTCTAAGGAAGTGTATACGTCCCAGAGAGAGCTGATGCATTTGTGTGAACAATCTGGATGTTCCTTTAATCAAGCGGATATGACTTCCTTACAAACCTGGTCTTTCTGTCATCAAAATAAAAAAGCATGTTAAACTGGCTGACAAAGGGAGGGGAAAAGAGGGCCTGATTGTTCCTCTTTCAATCGTAAAGAAGACCTGGAAGTTGTCTGTTTTGTTTATGTGGTTTCCACCCTTACTATTTTTGGGGGAGGGTTGGGTCATCTTTAAGATGTGGTCTTCCTCCTTGCTTTGCATTCCATCTGAAATGCTAACTTACTGATAATATTAACAGCCCTTTGGAAAGAAATGAGAAGAGGATGCAGATTTTGTAGTCAGACAATTTAAAAATACATTATGTTTGGTTGCTTGCTATTTTAGTGTCATACATACTTTGGAGAAGAGATCTTTGTGGTTTTGGCTCTTTGTTTTGGTTTTAGGGGGTTTTGTTCGTTTTGGTTTGGTTTCTGGGGTTTTTTTTTTTAAGTTTTTTCCAACATCCAGTGCAGTAATTCCCAGAGAAGTTGAAATGACTGGACAAGACATTGACACTACTGATTATTTCTTCCGGTGATAGCTCTTAGCCTTTTAGAAAGCTTCTGTATGATTTACTATAATGTTTGGTATGTCAGTCCCTTTAAATGTTTCAAAAGCTTCTAGTTAATTTTCCAGTTTTGGCCGTTCCTTGGCCAAGCTAATGAATGCACCCTCTTATTCCCACTACAGTCACACTGATAACTTTCTGAGAGCAAGCAATATTTTGCAACAGCATTAGCTAGTATTGCAGTATGGGTATAGTATATAGCTGCAGTATATTACCTCTTTGCAATTGAGATTATTCATAGTTCAACGTAAACAACATGAGAAGTAGTTTTAATGCATTAGACAACCCAGCCGAAAAAGCAAAGAGGTACTATGAATTGTAAAAGTGAAAGGTCAAACCTTTTTCCTGAGTCTTTTTTTTTGTTTATTTCTTACAGCTGATTACAAGGAGAGTTTTAATACCATTGGGAATATTGAAGAAATTGCATTCAATGCTGTGTCCTTTACTTGGGATGTCAACGAGGAGGCAAAGGTGAGGGGAAAGCCACGCAGATGGTATCCCTGAATAAGTACTGTCCATGCTTAGTCACTGTTCCACTTCCATCCTTTTTATCAAATAAGAAAGGTAAGTGGAGGTGAGTGAGCTTCAGTCTCTGCAAAACCAGGCAAACTGAGGTTGTTCACTGACCCCAGGGATTCTGGCAATCCATAAAAGGCAAGATGGCATGTAACAGCTGTTGGGATGATACTGTGTTCACACCTTTATCACTGGTGAACAGAGATGTACTTCAGAGGAAGGCCTGTGAGGCTCTCACAGTGTAGTTCCTTACTTGTGGCCTCTCAGGGATTTTCCGTTTAAAATATATGGAGCCTGAGAAACAGAATTTTTTTCCTACTTCCAAAGTCAGTGTAGGACACAAGCTGAGTGTTTTCTTTCTCTAAATTATCAGCTTTCTTTCTGGACTATTAACATCTCCGATAATCAATGTTCTAGAACCTAAATATGCCTTCCTTTCTGTTGGTGCCATTATTTTTTAAATGTGCCATTGTTTTTTAGAGTGTTACAGACTGTCCTTGCAATTTGGAATGGTTGTATTTCTGAGGACTGTTTCTGAGGTCTGATGCATTCTTTCTTTTTTTCTTGGTTTTGGGTTTTGTTTGTTTGTTTGTTAATAGTCAAGCCCCTCAGACATGGGGTTTTTCATTTGGGGATGTGCCTGCTATATAAGCAGGGCAGCAGAGCACCTTAGCAGCTTTCTTATAGGTAAGGTAATTCAAAGGACGGCAGTGTTTCAGCTGCATGGACTAGCATAAGAGAAATGAAAAGCTGCCAGTAATTATAAGAAGAAGTTGGCTCCCAGAAAGCAAACAAGGGAAATAGAATGTGTACAATGAGTGGGGGTGATGTGGGCCTCTCCGGGATGTAGAAATAATAAATAACAAACACTGTTTAGCTTAGCAAACTACCACTACTGTTTTCATGTTGAATACAAAATGCCCAACGTTCAAGTCAGGCTAAGGATCTTTCAAATACAGACACATCTTCATGCATGATTCCCTGCTGCATTTCTAACAGCATTACAGAGATTGGGTCGAGTGAATGAGTCCTGCGAACGATTGCATCGAGCACAGAGTGGTAGCATTAACAATCACTGTCCTGACTTGCTGACTGAAGGTGCTGAGGTTCATACTAACAGGGGTTTTCATCTCTGATGCACATTTTGAAACAATAAGGCAATAGTTCTTTCAAAAGCTGGCCTTGGTAAACAGGATTGTACTTGGCCCAGTTGCTAATGGTGCTATATTCACTTACGTAATGATTACATTCTCACTGCCCCAGATATTCCCCTGTTACGTGATTCCATTTCAAAATACAGTGGTATGTTGTCCTCTGCCATCACAACAGATGACCATTGTGTGTGTGTGATCTTTATGCAAGCAAACACAGCAAATACACGTTTGAGATCTCCAACATGATGCGCTTTCCCAAGGACCAGGGCTAGAACACGGTAGTCTTGTCCCACCAGCAACTACCATTGCCAAAGTTAGCAGTTCTTTAATACACTTGGTTTTGCAGCTGCAAGACAGACTTAGCAAGATGCCATGTTGATCTAGGAGCAAGAAAGTCACATTCACTAATGTCAGGTGTTATCCCAGCTATTTTGTTGCAATCTCACACCATCTACATTGCTCTTGCCTTGAGTGCCAGAACATGGAGAACACAGTTCTTGCAGTGATCACTCAAAATATAACATAGTAAGATTTTAAAATAATGACTCATTGTTGCTGGATTAAAAAAGTGTCATGAGTGAAATTTAAGACAGTCTCTTGTGTTTCTGCAGGAAGTGGTCATTAAAATGGAAATTTGCTTATGCATATTTATTTTGGAGGGTAGTTATCTGATATTTTAGTAGCTTGAACTGGAAATGTATTGATAAAAGTAAGAGGATCCATAACATGCTTTGATATTGGGCTGTCAAGCATAAATCAGGTTGTATCGAAAAGTTTATCGCTGTGCACTAAAGTGTTTCCCTCGCCATACACACACACTTCCCTGTTGGAGAGTCTACTAAAATAACCAGTTGCGCTGGATCTGGGGATTCCCATAGGATGCCCCTGCGGTGTTTGAAAGCTGTGGACTCTGAGGCATGTCACTGAAGGCTGGTTTTTTTTCCAGCAATTACCTCATCCAAGAGAGATGAAGAATTTCAAAGCCTAATTACAGACCCTCTTTTCTTAAGCGGTTTGAACGATGATCTTTCACTTGGCTCCATTGTTTCTGCTCAGTGTTGTTTTCCCTTTTCATCACAATTTTGAGATTAAAACTTAACCTCACAAGCACAAAGACCTTTCTCTTCCGAGTCAGACAAAAGCAGCACAGAGCAGTTCTTTCCAGGGCCTCTGAGATGTGATGAAGCGCTTTACTGGCGTGGGAAGAAATAAAGAAAACAGATCGATCATTGGAAGTGCACAGGGGAACGATCTTAAAAAATCAAACAGAAGCAACGAAAATATCACCTAAGCAAAAATCACCTAACCAAATATCTGTCTCTCCTGGGAAACTTAAATCCTGCATCTAGGAAGACTTATCTGGAACACTGGATTTCTCGCTTTCCTACTCCACCTGGAGGGCAGCTGATTTAAAGCCAAATTTCTCCTCCCACACACAAGCAGAGCAGTACCCTCCTTCTGGAAGCCCTTCAGGATGAGCGTATAACAGTACGGGTGTGACAGCCAGATCTGCCTGCTAACACTGAGCCTGTTAAGGGTTTATAAGGCGGTATCTCAGTTGGATCTTATGTGGAGGAAACAGGCATTCAGAGAGGACAGGCAGAGGCCTCTATTTATCACCTCAGTAACATGAAGGGAACTGGGGTGTTAGCTCCAGTTCCTTGTGCTCGGTCCCTCATCTTCCAGCTGCTGCTTGACAGAACAAATCGATGAAGGAGGGAATCTTGTACAGCGCGTGTCGAGCTGTGGAATAATCTCTCCATTGCTTTCCATAGACTAAGGGAACAGCACCAAAGGCAGAAACACAACTCCACTAGCCTTTCCTCTGCTGTATCTGGTTGACATGTAGTCAAATGCAGTCCCCTTGCATTCTGTTCAGAGCAGAGTTGGGCCCTGTGCATCCATACCTTTTTCTAGAATAACATGTTTTTCTGCTGGGCCTGTTGTCTGGTGGTCGTCATGGGGCTTGTGGTTTAGAGCAGGATACAGGAAAATGAGAGGAAGGATCTACAGCCATGTCAAACTCTTCCTTGTACTTGCTTGACACAAAAATACTGTGCAGCAAGGAAGCAGAGGTAGGAAGTAAAGAACATGTTTTGTGCAGTCCAACCTCATTTCACTCCCAATATTTACTTCCGTGTATAAATATGCAAAATTTATGGGCAAGGTGACTTGTTGGCTCCCTTTGTTTGAACCTAATGTTCAATACGTTTGGTATTTTTAAAGGAGTTCTTTAAAAAAAGGTGGGGAAACAAACAACAATTAAAAGAACAGTGACTTTTTAACTATCTTTTAAAAATCTTTTTACGATATGCTAGAAGGTAGTTCCCTTGCTGTTGCCCTGCAGAAGGTTTTGCTACAGCACCTGGCTGGTTGACAAAATTCTAGTTGAGGTTTTTTAACAGAGAGCTCAGCTTAAATTTTGATAGACATACATCTGCCTGCTTGCAGCCTTATTGCTGACAGAAGTTAGTTTGCAAGAAAGATGACCGAGAACCAGAACTCCCTTGGTCAAAGGAGAGTATCTTTGTCATAATCGTACCAACTCTTTGAGACATACCTTCTCTCTGATTAATACTTTGCTAATTTTAAATGGTTAGGATTAAGTTACTTCTGAAAAAATACATTAATTGTATATTTTATATGGTTTAAATTTAACCTTAAATTCAAAGATGTGACTTCAGCTAGAGAAAAATGTCACCTTAAACCAGACAAAAAATATTTTTCTGTGATACCAAGAAATTACTGATTTCTGCAAAGTGCTACAACTTGGACATGCCGTAAACAGACGTGTTGCTGAATACGTTATTCAGGCAGGTGCTGGCACATGATTTTTTGGTGTGTACAGTAGTTGTGTGCTGTGCAGTTGTCTATACTTGCATGCAGTTGTTGTCCTACTATATTTAACTGAAAATGTAGATCTTTAATCAAAAGCAGGCTAAAGCTTCTGGGAACCTGTCCAGTTGTTTAATGAGTTTTGGCATAGCCCATACAGTAATAAACTGTTTTCAATGAGTGAGTGATTTGCAGGATTAGGTTCTTAGACATCATGGGCCAAAGTGAGCCTTGATTCCAGTGGGCACAATGGTAAAATAAACCTTGTAGAGCAGCAGAGTTTCTAGCAGTGATTTGTATTGTGATAATATTTCTTTATTATTGCTAGTAATGCTTAGGGCAGGTTTTGTCTAGTATAAGAATTATTTGGTTCTTAATTATTAATTTCCTTCCTAAGTTGCATCAAGTTTCATTTAATTAGGGAGGAAATTAACATTTTCTCTGCACTCTACATATAAAGGTTGGAGAAAAAGATGTTTCATTTTGGGGTGTCAGTACCAGAAATTATGTGGGATTAGACTTGGCAGCTGCTTTAATAAACCTCTGTGTGTGCAATTGTGTATGTATCTATGTTAAATATATATATATATATGCACCAGGCATGCACACACATATGTATATATGAAAGAAGAGTTAACCTGTGATAGCCGATAATGTTGAAATTTCAGTGTATACAAATGTCTTGGTAAGTATGCATCTGGGATTCAAGGCAAATGGCATTTTTATGTAGTTGCCAGGGTGTGGTATGGGTTGAGGAAGCTTCAAAAGAGTAGTGTAAACATTTGCTGGAGACATTGGTAATGAAATAAAACAAAGGTCTTACCTTTGTATGGGATTTATAAGGTAAACGGCTGGCAGGAGAAACTATGAAACCACAGGTTTTGTGTATACGAGGAGTGATGAATCAATGTTAGTTATTTCAGAGACAAGTCATTTAACTCCTTGTTGTTGCAGTCTGGAGGGATGAACCCTTTAAAACCAGGATTTTTTAAAGACCTGTCACCCAGACATAGATTCTATGTATTGCCAGTATTAAGTAGAGAAATAGCTTTAAATTTCTGTTCTTGTACTGTAACATGCTCTTCTCTCCCTTCTGCTCCTGGGTCTTTCAGAAACACAGGAGCCAGAAATGTAAATAGTAATAGAAGGCTTATATCAGAAGTTTCGTAACTGTAGACCTTTAAAGTGTATAAGCTGAGAGACCACAGCAGGAGTCGTGTTGGCTGGATTAAATGATAAAAGGGGAAATACGTTTTTGAGCCTTGCTTTCTCTTAAAGCAAGTTACTGTGTTTGTGTCTTGTACATCACTAATTATGCTGCAATATTTAACAAACAGTAATTCGCGTAATAACAGCTACACCGTGGAGGAGCACCTTCCCCGAAAGAAAGAGAGCTTTTTTTAGACATGCTCTGTAACAAACAGAAGAGTTGTCGTTATCTTGGGCCACTTTTGAAACTTTCTCAGGCACCAAATTTTTCTCCAAATTAGTTTTCCATTGCCAATGGCATGCCTGAGCTGGAGACTAGATGGGTGGAGCTCTGTCATTAATTGCTCTAATCTAAGATATGCTGACATTAAAAAAAGGAGAAAGACATCGCTATGACAACAACCCAAACATGTTCCCAATAGCAAAACATTGCTAAAATCCAGCTTGCACAGGAAGAAAAAAGCACCTTTCTAAATGAATACAGGTGACAGCCATAGTAAAATCTGTTAAAATAGTTCTAAGTCAAGTATATATAGAGCCCTGGGGAAAAAACAGAAGTGATTTCTACTCCTGCTACTGTCATTTCTACTTAACTCTACCTTTTGTATAGATGTAACTCTACTATGGAAGAGACCAGTGCAAGGAGCATCGTAAACCTGGGTATCTTCCAAGAAAGGCAGAGCAGGATTTCATCTTTTCATTGCTGCCCATGGGGTTGTCTTGCTCTTGGTCTCATTGAGAGTAGGAGTACCTGCATTACAGACAGAGGCTGCAAAGGAGGGAAAGATGAGGCTTGTAAAGGGCAAACCAGGCTGGGCTTGGGCAGGTGACTGAAATCAAGGCAGCTCAGAGCAGACACATACCTCAGCCACTGCTTCGTGGAGGCAAAAACTTCTGATCAGAGAAGGGGTAGAGAGAAGGGGACTGTCCAGATGGTTCCCCATATCTGATTCACCATAGCTGCCTGCTGCGCCATGGTGTTAAACTGGTGCAAATCCTCATTCATGCAAAGAAAAAAAAACCCCAAAATGAATTCAAGTAACAGGACTTACACCCTCTTCCCCTCCCCTCTGTGCATCCCCCATGTTTTCCAAATCCAAAATCAGTGCCGTGTTTTACAGGGAAACTAGTAGAAGATTGCGTGGAGACAGATTTTCCCCAAAATAAACAATCTATGTTGGATTCGAATCCATCTGTCTGTCTGTGAGGTGCAAATGGTATGTGAGAAAGTATAGTACACTTAATGCGCATGAATGTACAGTCATTGCTCCTCAGAGAGATCCTGATGTATTACAGTGTCAGGACAAGGATATTGACTCTTACAGCATCCATCTATTATTCATGCTGAATAATCCGTTATTGCTGTATGGGGAATCTTGAAATGATAAAGTCTGTCTTCCCCAGCCGTTCCTGCTCTTCGCTGTGTTTCTGGAGGCAGCAGAAGAGATGACACACAGTGAGAGTATGTAGTTGATTAAGGTGGGACAAGATCTTTTTTTACTTCTCCGTTGAGTGTGCGGGAAAGGTGGTAGATGCACAAACTGCTAGGTACATGCAAAGCCTGCACATCCCCTCTCACATTTTAGTGCACAGTTTGGAAAATCCCTGTGCAGAAGTATGGCTAAAATATAGCAAGACCAGATTCTGGTTTATCCCAGACCTCATTCCACTGCTCTGTGTTCACACGCACTTTAAAGCATTGCCCTGACACTGTAAAGGAGTCTGAAGGCAAATGAAATTCAGGCTGTCACGTTTGAAAGGCATATGCACCCTTATCCACACTTACCTTTGGAGCTGGAGAAGACCAAGTTGTAATTTGAAACAGAAATAACACTATCAGCTTCAAAATCAGAGTTTCACCTAGGGCCCTTCCCCGCCTCCCTCCTCTCCCCGCAGTTAAAGTTCAACTATTTCATTTGTAAATGCAGCTCTGTGATACAATCAGCAGCATAAATGCGAGGGGCCATTAGCTCAGTCAGGCAAACAAGCTGCTTTGGCTCTATCGTAAAAAAAGTCCTGACTGTAATGTTAACTTCTGCCATTAGGGTAAAAGTATCCCCACACCAGCCCTACCCGAGCCCTTCTGTATTCTCAGCTGCCTTTCTCTTAGGCGTGTTGCAATCTGGTCACTCAAATTGTGGGGTTTTTTTCCCTGCTTTGGACTGGGGAGGGCTTCCTTCATGTGCTCCTTCCCTGAATCCTCCCAGTCTCCAGGGTCCTGTTGGCCTCTCCTCTGCCTGGCACCAGGTCTGCTTGAAAGATCCCACTGATAGATCTCTTTCTTCCTGAATGTCCTCATTCTGCTGGAGCAGGTTTCACATTCTCCTGCCTCAGGAAATATGCGTTAGCAATTTTTGCTATCCTTTTCCTTAGTTTACAGGTTTTTCTTTTTATTTTTTATTTTGTTTTACTTTAGAAATAAACTGAGCAGAAGTGAAAAGTAGAATCAGGTTAATACATAATTGGCCCAAATTACTATGTAATGTACCTATTCCTCACTGGGAAGAACGATTCATCCAGTTTCGTCTCTCAGGCTTTGTGCACACTATCCTGACAAAGGTATCAGTGATATTTCAGTTCACAGTGCTTGTTTTGCTTCATAGTTTTGCTAGTTTTTCATAGGCGTGTCTGTGGGACACCCTTCTCCCAGATCCTCTAGTAACATAGCAGATGAGACATGCCTTGTCCCATGGTACTGATGGAGATTAGAGGCAGAAGGTGGCTAGTGGCTATCAACAGACATAAGTGGCCGTAGAAAGAAAGCGTGAGATGGGTGTCTGAAGCAAAGGCAGGCAAGGATTTCCAGGAACTGAGGGCAATGTCAAATTGTGGGGATGCTGTGTGACAAAGGGGACTTTTGAGAAGAGACAGGGTGTAGTTTTATAAATGTTTGAGAAACTCCTTCCCAGTTTGAAAGACAGAGTGAAATGCATCTTTGAAATTGAAGACAGACAGTAAAGGATGCTTAATGTAAAGATCAGGAGTATCTGTTGATGGGATGGGGGAAGTGGTACTGCTGATGAATGCATAGGTGTGTGAAGGATGATGAATGTGTGAAGAGAATTTGCAAAATAATAATAAAAAAAACCTGATAGGGCTTATCTTTGGTCACATTGAGTTTAAATTGTGAGCTGTTAGAAGAACTAGCCAGACAAAAGACAGCTGGAAGGGAACGATAGAAGATGATGTTGCTATGTCTATGTTAACCAATAGTGCAAGCATACATAGCAGGTTCGTAGAGTTTAACATCAGGTCTAAAGACCTGACAGCCACGTGAGACACATTTTAGGAGTTTTTTCCTCAGTTTATCTTTAGTCAGTTCCCACAAACTCAGCAACCGTTAGCAGCTGGAGCATGTGAGGTGTGCTCCTAGGACACACCTTCTAGTCTGACTCTTCCAAAAAGAATTGGAGCTCTCTGATGTGAACCAAAGCATGGTAAGTTGGGACAGTCAAATGACTTGCTCTAATGTGAGCTCCTGATCTAAACTGAAGCATCAATACATGCCTTAAAAGTTTACCCTTCTTCCCAGCATGGGAGCATCTTTGCTGGACTTTGGACAGAAGTGGAGAATAAAGGTGTGAATTGCTAGAGTGTGGTTTGTAGCTGAATTAAAATATCTTTTTTTGGCGGGGAGAGGTGGGAAGTATCTGCTTTTATTTCCCATTTGTAGTTTTACCAGAAGTTTAATAGTTCTTTGCGCTACATTTTAAAAGTAATCTCTCTGGCACACAGATTTTCATCACAGTGAATTGTTTGAGCACGGACTTTTCCTCACAAAAAGGAGTAAAAGGGCTTCCTTTGATGATTCAGATAGATACGTACAGCTACAACAACCGCAGCAATAAACCCATCCACCGAGCCTACTGCCAGATCAAGGTTTTTTGTGACAAGGTAAGTGGAAAGCACAATTACCATGGATAGAGGAGGAGCCGTGTTAGACAGTTTATTATTGCTGTAT
>NW_010415775.1:67915-91689 GCF_000710305.1 Buceros rhinoceros silvestris | reverse complement strand
TTCCCTAAAGAGTTGTGCTTCGTGGTAGAATTTGGATCATTAAAGCTGTATCATAAATCTTAACAGATTATCATGTAATTATTCTACCGTTTTGCAGCCTTTTTGGCCCTGATTCCTCAGCTTGTGAACTGAGAAAGGATTGTTTAAGGACAACATGTTATAGGTCATGATACAGGAATATCAAAGAAGTTATAGAAAGCACAGATGTAAAGATCTCTGCTTGGAAGGTCAGTGCTGACCATAGGCTCATGCAAGTGTTTTTCTGATGTTATCTGTTCTGGCTCTAACAGCCAGGATATGTAATGTGTAAACTTACAGAGCGATCTCTGATAGTAGAATGCACCTTTCAGAAAGGCCTGCTAAGCTCTTTTTATGATAAGGTGGAAAACACCAAGTCCCAATGATGCAGCTGGTGGTTTTTCCCCTTGCTCAATTACAAACCCTTATTTTGGAATCATCAATGAGACTTTAATGTTGCTAGGATATTCCTAATAAAAGTAAATGAAAACAAAGTATTAGCCATTCCCATTTTGTAACTATTTTTTTGTCTTTTTTTTTTCTCTTCCTCCTTCTTTTGCAAAAATTGCTTCTTTTACAAAGGGTTTTCACACTCTTCTCTGGGAGAAGACATAGATCATGCCTTAATGACTCTGACAGTGTCATGGTCAGCTGTATACATCACTGAGTAGAAACAGTTGTTCAGAAATCTTATCTCAGTGATGATTTTTAGATGTGAGTGTGACCATGTTTCAGTTGTGTTTAACACCTCCCAGCTGATCACTTTAATGCTGCTGGAAAAGATCTTCCAGGTGGGAGCTGATGCTTCCATCAGTCAAGGTTCAGGGATGGAGGAGCCTGCATCTATTTAAGGGACTTGGAAATGTATGCAAATTAGTCTTGCCTTCTTACAGGTGGGAACAGAAAGACAAAAGGTCATGCCCCAGGCAATACACAGCATTAACTTTTTAATGGAAGGGTTAGAGTTTGACTATTCCAGGTCTCTGTGCTGCTGCTCTTTTCCCCCTTTCAGTTTTCTCCCTTGTTGCAGCCTTGACAAGGGGATCCTGAGGGCTAATCAGTCAGTTGTGTTAGTGGAGCAAAAACTTTGAAAATAATGAATGTAAATATATGCACTGAGGTCTTCTTGCAGTCAAAATATTATGATTTTAATTGTAACTTTGAATGTCAAATATTTAGATATTTGAAGCTACAGCTGGATGTTAAAAACTCAGTAAATATCAAAGTAACAAGTAATTTTCATATACCTGTTTTTGAAAAGCAATTAGAAAAATCTGAATTATTTAAAAGAGGAAGGAAATTCAGAGCACAAACTCATCAAGGGTGACCTGTAGACACAGCTGGTGGAGATTTTGAATAATACATGTTCAATGCATCTATTGGCTTAATTGGTACTTCAAATATCCAGACTAGAAAGCAGGAAATGGATGTTGAGTCTTTTAATCAAAACTGTCTCAAAGTAGAAGAAAAGATCACAGGGGAAGTTAAAGCATTATCCACATCAAAACTGTATTGAAAGTGGGAACTAGAGGGGTCAGGGGTATCGATAATGGGATTTATATCTGTATAATATGAATGTATACATATAAACATGCACATAGAGCCTTTTAACTCAATGCAGGGCTGAAAATGAGTTGAATGAATGAAAATTACCAAGGTCAACTCCATGTCAGTTTGTGCTAAATGGCACTTGGAAAAAGACTGAGCCCTGCTTCTCCCCTCACACCGCTGTACCTTCACCTACATCCATTTGTCACAGTGCTTTTGTAAGTAAGTAAATGGTTGGAGAATTTCCAATGGATGGTGCTCACAGGAAGGTAGTTGATGGGCTTTGGTACCCTTGTCTTTCCAAGGTACCAAAATATACCCTGGTACTGGTTGAGGTGGTGCTAAATGGAGGGTCCTGGCTCAGTTTCTCTTGAGAGAAACTACTTGCTCTGTAGTATCAAAGATAGTGTTTGCTGCATGTTTGGGAAAGGCTGTGAAGTTGAGACAATTACTGCCCACCTCTTTGTCATGATCAATTAAAGAAATGTTATAGGGCTGTTTTAAAAAAACAGCAAATATATAATAATTTTTATAAATTTTAAAAGTGTGATTTGCACTGTTATGCCCCAGTCTGACAACTGCAAAGAGAAGGTGATGAGAGAAATGCCTGATCTATTACAACCATCTGGATCAGAGGAACTGCACAGTAAATTCCTCCCCCCCTAAGTACTGAAATGTATCCGAGTTTGAAATGTGGAAGAAAAACTTCTGTGCCTGGCAGCATTCTTACAATTGTTTTTTCTGCAGTGACGATGCCTCTCTAGGACCGGTAGATTGTTTATGTATTAGCGTAGTTAAATCACGACAGAGGTGTCTAGTTTTTAAGAAAAATATTAATGTCCTCCAGCATAGCTTCTGTGGAAAGAGTATCCCTGGAGAAATAGAGCTGCATTTAGCTAAGTGGTACATATTACATATATT
Source organism: Buceros rhinoceros silvestris (assembly GCF_000710305.1). NCBI lineage: Eukaryota > Metazoa > Chordata > Aves > Bucerotiformes > Bucerotidae > Buceros > Buceros rhinoceros. Next base: position 89,202 of record NW_010415775.1, on the reverse strand, counting down.
TTAGTATTTACTCAGACAGTTGCTTAAATTCAGTTTTCTTTTACATCTAAACTAGAGAGTGGCACCAGCTCTGTTCCAGTGTGTGCTTTGTGACATAAATGTATGGAAATAAAGGCTGCAAAGGTTGTAATCGTGCTTGCTCCCTGTTCCTTCTCCAATCTTTTGTCCCTGCTTATTTTCCAGTAGGCAATCTTCAAAGCAACTGTTACAGTGCACATCTTCTTAGTCCTAATTCTCTCCACCCTTGCAGTCTTTTTATCATGTGCAGATCACTGATGCTGCATTGTGATAAGAGAATATAATTTTTGTTCCTAAAGTAGGTTGTCAGGGAAACTTGCTACCAGGCCTATTTATATATTGCAGGATGCTTTAGCCACTGTGTATGAAGGAACTGGGGAGTCAGAGATATTTTCGTTTTCTGTATGAGGTTAGCTTTTCCAGCTAAGCATTTGACTTGGTGTAAATACCATAACATTGTTCCAAAATAAAATAAATTGTCCTGTTTTCTTCACTCTGAAAAACTACACGTTGTCTGGAATATATGTAGTTCCTGCCTTCTTGTCTTCAGTACGGATCATCACAGAGAAAATGGCTTAGCATGGGGTATTGAGCAACTCTAATTGGCTGTTAATCTTCATCTTTAGAGAGAAGGCTGAAGTCTATGGGCCTGTCCTACCAGATATGGAACAGGTGTACACACATGCTTCATAGTGGTGATGGGAGTGGTCTTCATGGTGGTAAAGGGCTTTGCTAGGCTAGAGCTAGAATTCAAGACACAATCTTAAATGAGTTGAAGACTTGGAAAAAAAATATTTTGAATCAGCTGAAATTCATAGGGTATGTTTTACTAATAGTTAGTAGCAGAAGTACTCATTGCATTTATACAAAATCCATCAATGAAAAAATTAAAATCTCATTCAATTATTTGACTGGACAGAGGCTAATTTATAGTCCTGTGTGAGAGGGGAAGAGATACTGATTCATTAGATATGTGTCAGATGGCTCAGCTGTGAAAAGTGTCCAGCAGAAATGCTCTGGTATGCAAAAATCTTGTTGTGGTCTATTATCTCAGCACCTATAACAATGATGTATGTCATGTAGACTTGGCTGGCCCCTGCACTGTGCCATGTGGGACGATGCTGGCCCCGAAGGGCTGGTAGGTAGTTCTGTGGGTTTTGCAGTTGCTGCATTCGTAAAATGGCTTTGGCACAGATAAGCCCTGGCAGGTGGGAATGACGCCCTGCTCAGGGGTTGCCTGCATCCCAGAGGACTTGGGGCTGTTTTGCCTGGAATGAAGATAAAGCTGTGAAGGTTTACCAGGTTCATAGTTACAGAGAAAAATCAGCAGAACATACATTCTTTATTGTGTGTAAAAGACTGAGTCTTCCTCAGTTTCTGCTTCCCTGAAAGGAAGCTTGCACTTGCTGCTGTGTACAAAATTACTTCCATGGTTCATCCTGCTACTTGCAAGCAGCAGAGCGGCAGCACTGGGCAGCAGGTAGGGCCGTGGCTGCCTGGCAGAGCTATTTTGTGCAGCATGGGGCTCTCAGGAATGTGCCTTCTGCAGGACAGTGACGGGGTGGCATATTTTTGCTCCTTTCTGCCAAAGAACAGGTGGCCTTTAAATATACAAATGTACCCCTAAAAACAGTTTTGATAAGGGCACAACTCTGAATCCCTTGGCTTCTGTGGTTGAGGTCAGTGACAACTGGATTGGGACCTGGGCCTGGGGTTAGTGTTTCTATTAGACACCTTCACGTTTCTTAAAGAGCTGTTTTTTCCTCCACCTCTTTCAACCTCTGGAAATCTATTGATCAAACACAGCCAGGAGTACATCTTTCCTTGCATTCTTTTCAAGCTTGCTTCGTTGGTTCAAGTGTGAGTTTTGCCATCTTGAGTGGGTATTTTTGGCTTTCCTTACCCCCTTTAAGAATCCTTAGTTTTGCATGCTCTCTGGAAGCATATGGATCTCTAATACCCTTCACAACATGACTATTTGTATTTATAAAGTAAATTAGGAGAACTTCAAAGGAGGTGTTGCTGCTTTTTCTGTCAATAACTTATGTTCTAAACTTGTTGAGAGTATATTTACATAACAGAAGCCTGCAACTTCCCAGGAGTTCCTGGGGCCTAATAGGGCAGTGCTACCTTGCTTTCCAGTTCCTGGAGGGCTTTCTGTTTGAAATGCCTGTATTTTTCTGTAAGAGCCCTTGCACTGTTGGCAAGCTGTTGATGTAGCCTTCTTGCACTAGCAGATCTCAAAGGCCTCTACAAAGCTGGCCACAGTAGCGCAATGGCACCCCCAGATAAGGTGGGTGGAGGAGAGTTTAGGGAAAAACTTAGCACAGACATGATCTAAGATGATAGCAATTCTGCAGGTGTTTTATGTCAGTACAGACACGAAGGATTTTGCCTGAGCATTCTGTCCATCACAGGGACTCTGGGCTTAGGGTGCCCTTTGTTCAAGGCAGCAGCCCTGCTACAGACTGCCTCTGAGCTGTCCATCCTGTCTCCTTCAAGCCAACATGTGGATATTTTCCTTTTGCTGTCTCCAGCCCTGAATTGATGTGAAGCTGGCACATTCCAAAAAATTTGGACAGATTTATCCGTAAGGGATAACCAGTCTCTGTTTCAGCATTTCTGATGTGTCCATTGCTGTAGTTCTAGGCATCGCAGCGTGTGGTGCTCACAGTGGTTAGTCTTTGGATAATACCTGTTGGTATTGTCTTTTTTGCATCAGGGAGCGGAAAGAAAAATTCGAGATGAAGAGAGGAAGCAGAACAGGAAGAAAGGCAAAGGCCAGGCATCCCAAGCCTCATGTAATAACTGTGAGTAAGAGGGGCCTTTCTGGTTTGGGGCTAAGCCACGCTTAACTTGCCTCCTCTTGTAACCATTTTCCTTTGGGATCCTTCTAGCAGCTGAAGGGAAGCTGAGTGCACTCCCTCTGCAAAAAAAGAGTGATATCACCTTCTTCAAAACAATGACTGACCTGGATTCCCAGCCAGTTCTCTTCATACCGGATGTTCACTTTGGAAACCTACAAAGAACTGGACAGGTAAGAAATGGTAATGAGATGAGCCAGTGCCCATCTCCTATCTAGCTGCCTGTGCTCTGAGGCGGGTTTTAGGAAGACAATCCCTGTTCTTGGGGGCCAGTTTGAGCTTTGGTTTTGATAAATGTAGCTCTTGGTAAGTCACTTTAAAAAGACCTTACAAGAGACAAGTGCCGTTCTGAGTTCTGGGTGTGAAAAAGGAGTTTACACTTCATTAGAACTTTTTTGTTTGTGTTTGTTATGGTTTTGCTATTCTTTTTCTTGGAAGGAAGAATCGAACAAATAGTCAAGAATTTTGAAATAGAAAGCTGATTTGTGAGTGAAAGAAAGTCTGGTTTTGAATGCACTATTTGGCTTGATGAAGTGAAGTGCCACCTTGTGGTAGCAGAGATCCCCCTCCCTGTAACAGCTGAAAACAAAGACCAAGCTCTCAAAGTAGGCTCCCTGAACACCACTGCCCATTTCTCTAGGTATCATCTAGACATCTGAGAATTCCTTGGAAGAAAGTATTTTCTCTCTACAAAGTAAAAATCTATCATGCTAATGTTAATATTCAGTATTGGAAGTCATTATCATGAGTAAACGTGAGGAAGATTTTGCTGACTTGACTCTTGTAATACCTACTTTATTGTTTGCTGGGAAATTGTAAAGCTGAATTGGATGGTCAGCTCTGACAATTTTTTGAATGTGGACCTGTTAGTTATTAACATCTCAGGGACCAGAATGAGACCTTTATACACATGTTTATAAAGACAAATAGTGGGTGACAATATTTTATATGCATCTTGCTGCAAAATATTAAAGAAGATTAAAAGACACAGTGTTGGAATGTAATTTATTTTAGATCAGTGAGGACTGCAATAGAGCAAAGCATAAAGAGCACAGACATTGCAGTCACAGCTGTCACTGGCTTACTCTCCAAAACTGGAAAGACACCCACTCACATATCAGTGCTGAGTACCTTCTGTCCTCATGGCTCTCAAAGCAGACAGTAGATTTGTCTGAAAACAGGAGAAGGTGGAAGCATTCCTTAGTGTATGTAATAATTCTGTAGCGTATGTAAATAATTTTCTAAGCTAACTGAAGAAACCCTAGTTTGCTAGCTCTTAGACAGTGTTCAGCCCTGTCTTTTACTGCTATATGGGTTTCACTATCGGCTTTCTTCCTATCCTGAGCTTTTAAATTGTCTTGTGTATTACTTAATGTAAGAATGATTTATTATGAAAGCGTAGCCACTTTCAGGCCCTGGTCAAAGAATGAGTTACAGTCCTCAGGTTTGCACACACACACCTCTGAACTGTTTTCCTTGTACAGGTTCAGAATGGAAGGTTCCCACTGAAAGCTAAGCGTGTTCTGAGTCTTGCCAGCACAAGTTCTGGAAACCTGCCCAAGGTGCCTTGCTCTGCCCCAGAGTCTGCAGGGCTCCAGTGCCTGCTTTCACCCTGTGCTTGCTTAGTAACTCAGCATCTGGAATGCTGGTACGCTTGTTGGTGTGGACCCGTGGTGCAGGCACGTTGCGAGGAATTTGGCTGACTGTTCTGTAAAGCCTTTGACAGCACTCTGTGATTTTATACCTCCTCTGCTACTGTTAGCTGTGTTTGCTGCTGTTGTAAATTTGGCCCCAGCGACTGCTCTATACTGATTTACACAAAACAACAGTCCAGACTCGAGCTTCTGCCTGCAGCCTGTGCTATAAAGTTCAGCTGTACCATTAGTAATTGTATTTCCCTTAGGCCTGTAGTTTAATATTGGTCTTTATAGTTTAATTAGATTTTCAGACAGTATTAAATACATAAAAAAGCTTGTGAGTGTTGTGGCTTAAATCATATTAGTGGTAATTTAGGTGAGTAGTGATCTGATTTAGAGGATTGTAGAATAATTGGGAAAATGATGTAAACCAGGGGAGAGGGCAGTGTCTGTCAAAATGCTTTGATATATTTCCATTAGACGATATTCAACAGGAGTTTTTCTAAGCCACAGTTCCAGATCACAATTAGAACCAGAAACGTTTGTGTTTAATAGAAGGAAAAGGATTTTAAACCAATTAAAAACTGCAAACCACTTCTTGTGTTTTCTCTCTTTTGAAGTTATTCTGTTAAACAGGTGTCTGAGTTTTGGGAATAATTGGGGTTTTTTTCCACCCTTCTAGGTTTACTATAATACAGATGATGAGAGAGAAGGGTAAGACATTTATTGTTTCACAAGCTTTGTGATTAGCAGTTCAAACTCATAGAAAGCAGGCACAAAACATGAAATCAGATAAAACTTACCACCTTTCTCCCCACATGTTCTCCCATTGCTAACGGTAGGTGAATAATGTGTAGAACTATAAGAGGGAGGTTTATTTTGTGGTAAGTTTTTTCCTTCATGTGAACTGTCTGCTTTTTATATCTTATTTTTTTATTACATTTCCAAGTTTAAAGAGCCATAAGCTTCAATACAGGGGCAAGACAATGTGTTGGATAATAACGTGCCTTTTATATATGTAAGGGTTCTCAATTTAAAAACTAAGAATTTTTAAATAAAGCACTGAACTTCACTGCATTCCTGAAAGCTGTTCAGCAGCGCACATGTCTGTGTGCAACAAATACAGGAACTGCAGAGAAGTGCCGGAAGAGAAAGGCAGAAAGAGAACTGGAGGTTGTGGAAAGGGTGAAGGTTGGGAATGGGAACACCCCCTATCTGGCTTTGGAAGAACTGGAAGAATTGCAGAAAGCCCCTAAAGTAGTTAGAGATGTCATGAAATAAGGGCTTTAATATGTGTGGCTGAATTTCAGCCAGTATTAACTGTAATGTGTTCAAGCCCTATACTTATAAAAGTTGCTTGAATCCCAAGTCAGCACCCTCAAATCTGAGGGTTTGTAATACAAGAACTGCACTCACGTAAGCCTCCAAAAGGTGCAGCTGACATGGATTTGAAAACACGAAGCCCTTTTTGTTTCTTTCATGAAGCTAATTCTTCATAAGGCTTTTGGAGGAACTCAAGAAACAAAGGGGGTTTATTGCACCAAAATCATTGGCTTCAGTTCTCTCCTCCAAGCTTGAAAGGAGACACCAAGTCCTGACAAACCTACGCTGAGGGGAGGGGACAACCATAGTGCCTTTAGCCCTCAGCTCCCCCGGTGGAGCATGTGGCAGCTTTGGGCTGGATCTGGCTCAGCATGTTATTCCTTTTGAACTTGCTGGCTTGAGTGGTCTCAGATTTTAGAAATATTACTGGTGTTCCCTGAGGCTGTCTCCTTGACCTCAGAGAGGACATAAATCAATGCATAAATGTGGGTTCAGCTTCTTTCTTAGCTGTTTCTTCCTCCCCATTCCACTTCCCTTAATACTTAAACAGTTAAGAGCTTTGGGGTTTTCAAAATAGTGTGTAACATTGAGGCATGTTTTCCTGTTACCTGTCCGAGACAGCCAGTCTGGGCAATTTGAGAGGCGTGGAGAGTTCAGATAAGCATCAAAAGCTAAATCCTTGCAGTTTCTGGTTTGGTGCTACTTGAGTAGCTAGTGGGGTTTTTGCCAGGACACAAAGTGAGTCATGACTACTGCTGTTGTCTCCTCTCCTGCTGGGAGCACAGTTTTACTGTGACATGGTCCCTGTTGTGTGTTTTCTAGCAGCAGTGTCCTGGTCAAGAGAATGTTCCGGCCTGTGGAGGAGGAGTTTGGTCCATCTCCTTTGAAACAAGTGAAAGAAGAAGGCCTGAAAAGAGGTAACAGTCAATTCTTTGCAGTTAAAAATAGTGCTGTGGAACTCATGCCTTCAAGATGAGAAGGGCAGGTATGGCTTGAACTAAGTTGTTTGATGCTCATGCAAATGTGGGGTAGATGGGAGAAGAGATCGTTACCCCTGCCAGTATACAAGGAAACATTTTAACAAATGCTAGTAATGACTTAAAGAAAAAAAAAAAGTCTGTGCTATCTCAAGAAAGGATCAGGACACAAGTGTATAAAATATAAAAAAGCTAGAAAGTTTTTTGATCCTTGGCCAAGCCACATAGTTCGTAAATGTTCCAGTAGCAAATCTGTGTTGTCTATTTTTAACTTTTTGCTCATCTTTTCTGTTCTGTCTGGGATGACAAGCAAATATGCAAGATGCACTGGGTCAAATACTGAGACCTTACACAGCCAAACTCCTGCTGACAGCAAGCTTAGATTAGCCTGAATAAAATCTCAGAAATTCCCTTCCCAATTAGAAATACAAGGCATGGAGAGACATCTTCCAGCAGACCTAACTGAAGTGTTTAAGAGTAAATGTTACTACAGTTGTGTTTCGTATGCTCTACCAGTCCAGCTCCAGACTGTTTCCCAGTCTGCTACAGTGAAGCTTAAGTTGAGTAACATTGGAGCAACGGTCTAGGTAGAGCTGTTAAGCTTTGCACTGAAGGTAAGGTTGAGCAGATGGTGGTCTTGTCCACAAAATTTGCTTTGTCACTTCAAGTGCTTTGCTATAGGTAATAACTTCCTACACTGCCTGCCACAGTTAGACAGCCTGGAGAGTATCTGCCATTCCTCAGTCTCGTGAGTTCTGTCATATGAGTTTTCTGGAGGCTCCAGAGGTTTGACCAACTTAGAGAACTCAAACCTGTAAATGTTTTGAGGTTCAACCATAAGTTTGTGAGACAGCAAAGCAACAAGGCACAGAAGTGAGCTTGTTTGTTCTTAGCTGCACCATTTGTAACGCTCATTTGAGCTTTATAGGAACAACTTACCATGAGCCTGCATTTGCAAAGTTTCTCTGTTGGTTAGGGTGGAGTGTTTGAACCAGGGGAAGCATACAAGATTACAGGATGGAGACTGATGTCTTCCTGGAATAAATGTGAACATATTCTTTTTTTAATTAAATCTTCCGTTAGTTATGTGAGGTCAGCACTCACCACAGACTTGCATTTGGTTGACTCAAGGCCTTTGACCAAATTCATGTTACTAGGGCTCCATCAGGCGGAAGGGGACAGCCATAAGTGCTACATAAAGGAGCTGTCATTTCCTGCAATTTCACCTGGGTTTCCCAGCTGGAAGCCTGGAGAGTTGCCTGCAAGGAGGTATTGGTTTGCTTTGATTATTCCCGTCCTTTGCTGTGGTAAGATGTTTTAATGTCATCCAGGACTTCCAACCATTTCAAGGGGAAGATTAGAATGAAACCCCCCCCAGATTTTCAACTCGTAGTAGGATCATGTCAAGTAATTAAATCCAGGAGAGGCATGGAACCAGAGAAGCTGGAGGATGCTCTCTTCACATCCCCTTCCTGATCAGTGTTTCTCGCAATTCAGACTATGCTGGCTGGAGGCCAAACCTCTTCCAGTGTGGCCTTTGCTCGCGTGAACTTCCTGCCATTGGGAACCCCACATCTGGAATTGTGCTGATGGAGTGCAGCTCAGCTGAATCTGCCTGTTTAACAGTACTGTCTTTGCCACAGGAGTCACTGGGTATTAAAATGTTCTGCTGTTTTTCCCAGGCTTAGCCATACTAGAAGGTTTTTTACTCACAGATTTATTTGGTACAGCAGAATCGATAACTCCGAGAGAGCAGGTATAAATGGGGTGCTGGTGTAATGTTTGAGAGAGAACAGGTCTGGTATGTGAAAACATACATTAAAAGCAAGGTAATCCCAAGGTGGTTCATTGTCAGGGCAGTGCAGGTTGGTAGCACCCAGGAAGGAGTCCAAGCCCAGATGAAGAATGGAAGTGACAGTGTGTGGCCTCCCCACTGCCCAATGAACCAAATTGTAATGCTGTCTGGTGGAAGCAAAAGTATTAAGGAGCAGCCTTCAGGAGAACAGGTCTTGAAGGGGTTTGCAAAGCATTGGTAAAACAAGGTTCACATTCTCACACAGGTATCTGGGCCTTTGCAAATTATTCTTGCATCTCCTTAACCTCTAAGGGAGGTACAAGCGCCCGAGACAGAAATGTAAAGTGTGTTAATCTGTACCAATTGTGCAGCGCAGCTAGTTATTTGGCTAGACTTGTGGCCTTTTCCTGTTTTGATTTCTTAGTAAGAATTTTCAAATCACTTTCCCTGTCATTTCATAGGGAGTTTCCCGTTAATTATAAATCCAGCAGCTGTGTTATAGCTCAGGGAGATTTCCAGTCCTGTAGTTCTCAGCTTGAAGAAAGTCCTATTTTTGTTTAGCTTTTTTTGTCTCTCAGGAAAGTCATGTTAAACTGCCTTGAAACATTTTTGATTCATAACAACCAGGGTTTTGTGAACCATCCCTGTGGAGGACAGCACTTACTCTGTCACCTAGGGCATTTGTGCCTGAGCAATTAGAGAAAACTCCACATGTGAGAAATGAAAGCCGGGTCACAGCTACCAGCCCTACTTTCCTTGACTGAAATGTGCCACATCTCCATCCAGAGACAACCTTACAAAGACTGTACTCATTGCCCATATGGTGTCGGTCAGAGCATCGGTAATGCCTGGGCTCAGGTCTTTGTAGGGGCCGAAATCTTACTGTCCCGTCATGTCCATAGTTTCATTTTTGCCGCATGTCTGTTGCTTATCTTCTGCCTTGGCAGATTTGCCAATGGCGAGCCAAGCTGTTAACACTTTTAAAAGCGGAACCTAGCATTGTTCTTCTACATTCACACTTAAATCCTCAGTTCAGTGGCTGGCCTGGCTTCCAAAAATCTCCCAGGTGCAACAACCTCCCTTACCCTCAGCGAAGGCTGGTTACCACTCAGCAGTTTTGTGAATCGGGGCTGTTTCTTAAGTAACTAAAGATAAACTTATCACCGCCATCTTTTGCAATTCTTTTAAACATTTGAAGAGCATTAAGGACTACAGTGGATTTCAATGCTGGTAAAAAGGTTAAGATCTGAGGCCAGACAGTGTAGAGGTCAGACAAATTTGAATTTATCCTTTAACTTTCAGTGAAAAATAGGTCATTGCCTGGTACAAGATCCCCCTCCCCACCTCGCTCTCCCCCGATATTGCAGTCTGTACTAATAAAGTGAGCCTGTCTAGCTGCCACAAACATGGTGACGGTAGAATCGGAGGGCGTAAGTACGAGTTGTGTCACATCATCACAGTCATGGTTTGGCATTCCATAGGAATGCTGCAGAGCCAATGGAGCTTTTGCAGCCCCTTTCCCTCTGCCCTGGCTGTGCTTTCCACTGCAGGGCAGCCATCCTTCACTCCACGGTTATGCCAGCATTGTGGTGCTGCATTGTACACTGAAGCAGGGACTTGATCAGTCTGAAGAATAACTCAGAAAAAAGGGTTGTTTTTTCACTCATATCTGCTGTTTGAGTGAGTTCATTGTCCAGGAAAATTCACTGAGGTGGGCCAGAGTAGCAACAGAAGGGCAGGGATGAGACAGGGACTACCTAAGGCTTCCCTGACACAAGAAGTCATTTATGGAAAAGCACCCTAGTGAATCAAAGCCAGGATTTTCACACCTGTTAGGGAAATAAAAAAACAGCAACTCCCCATATGTTTACTAATCCTGTCTCTCTGTGTGTATAACAGTGATTCGAGTTCGCTGTTATCCTTGTAATGGATCCTTCATTCAGCATAATGCTGGGTGACATGTCAAGCACAGCAGAGGGATTTAAAGCTCAGCACTTGGATGGTATAATGTCCCCAACTTTAACCTTGGACCGAGTGATTTTTCCTCCTTTCAGATATGTTTGTAATTATTAAAGGTGGCAGAGGTCCAGGTGTTTGAAAAGCCAGGAGTTACAGGACAGCCCTCTAGTCACAAGAAAAGAATGACTGAATTGACTAAAGTGCTACTACAGGTAAAAATAGCACTTTGAGTAAGTGTTTGCTCATGCAAGTAAACATATAAAACCCAACAAAGTTTAACTACTGATGTGGATTTGTTTTGTTCTTTTATATTCTAACGGTTATTTAGGTTGTAAGGTATTTAGCTTCTAAGTCCTTTAGAAGGACACTCTCAGGCAGGTTTCAAAGGATTACCGAAATGCAGGTGAAAAGGATGTGGTTCTGCATGCCTGTGGTAGCGGTTTTGTGGCTCATACTTCTGAATTAAAAATGCAAAAACCCACCATTGTCTTGCACATCTGGTTTATACACCAAGACAGGGGACTGATCTGCCTGTGTTTTAAATCTTTTTTCAATCGTTTCAAAACCTGGGCAAAGAAGCTACAATTCTCTACAAATGGGCCGAGTCCACCCTGCTACACTTTTGACCTGTGAATTAGCTTCTGAACAATTGCTTCTGCAAGAAAAATACCATCATTCTGTTGGTTCGTTTACAAGTCATCTATTGAATTACCTGCTGAAGATATCTTTTGGACCACAAGGATTAGCAGTTTCAAAAGATGTGTTTTTCTGTCCACCAAAAAAATTACCAGTCTAGTTTGTCACACAAACAAAATACTTAACAGTGTGTGTATAAATGTGCAGCACTGCAATTTGAAAAGGCAGTTTATTTAGGGAACAAGATAAATTGCGGAACATCTTATTTAACCCACTGTTTTATCAGAATCGTGTGAGATTATGGCTAAACCACTTCTCTAGTGTTTTTTATTCAACTCTCTGCTTTGCTTTGCTGTGTAAGAGCAAGTTTCTTCCTTTTACCCGTACAAGTCAGAGAGGGGAGAACAAGAGCTAAAGAGGGCAGGGCTCCGCACCTGTGATCCACTAAGACCTGGCAGGACATGTGAGGGAGGAAAAGGAGATTTTCAGGATCACAAATGGCTTTCAGGTACCTGAGCAGGGGTGGGCACACAGGTAAATGCCTATGTGCCAGCGGTGCTTTTGAATGTCTCCCCTGTAAGGTCTCAAATAGCTTTGTACTCGTTCTTTCCAGTTTTTATTTTCAGACTGGCCAGGCCCATTTGCAGTCATCTGCATGGTAATGTCAGAGAGAACTATTTCTTTTCCTTTTTGTTGATTTTGCTCTTAAAGACTCAGCTAAAGCAAACCAGACCTGCCTTTTCTGAATGTCCTTTCCCAGCCTTCTGCATGAAGCCTGGAGAGGTGTAAGGCGAGACACAGGTTTGGGAAGACCTAGCTTGTGTGTTTTGTCCTGTGACCCAGGGACAAGTCCCCATTGCTTTTTAGCTTCTCTATTTCAGTAAATTCTGGAAGATCTAGACTACTCACATTAAATTAAATTTGCTGAATTTTCTTTGTGGATTTTCAAAGCATCTATGAGTGTCTTCCGTATTTAGATCACTGATGATATGACAGTACATTTTTTTCAAGTGCAAACCATCTTCAGCACTTCATTTTATCTGTCAAGGATTAATACTTGTTTTTCTACTCACTGTGGGGTGTTTTGTCTGTTCAGTTGACTGAACCTGTTCCAGGTTTGACTTTTTTTTTTACTGTTTCAGTGCTTTTGTATGTGAGGAAGGAGACAGATGAGGTGTTTGATGCTTTGATGCTGAAATCACCCACAGTAAAGGGCCTAATGGAAGCGGTAAGTATCCAATGTCCTCACATTGTTTATCTTTCTTGGCAAGCAAATCTTGAGGCTTTCAATGTATTGTTGAGGTTAAAACATAATATAAAGATGAAGTTATTCTCAAATACATTTAAAGCATTTCATAATGGCTTTCTGGAGCACACCTCTGAAATGCTGGCATCAGGTTGCTGGCTATAATAATAATGTTGCAGAGCTGATTTATTGGAGACCTGAGCCTTGAAGAGTGGTGGTAATTAACCAGTGTCAGGGAAGCAGAGAGGTGCAGGCTCAGTTTTCTGAAGTGCTTTTTTCTGAACTGATAGTTCAGAGCCTATTGAATTTTCTCCTGTAGTGCCTGTTGGTATGCTCACAGCAGCTATCTTTTAAAGAAGAGGCCCAAGGATGCACTGTTTCCCTGTGGATTTCCTATGGCTTTAGTGCAATTGCTATTTCAGCAGAGAAGAGGCAGTTGCTGAGCCAATGCAGACTAGTCATTCTTACCTCCTGTCTCAAATTCCTTCTCTAGCCCTCACTCCCAGAGTGACCTACCTAGCAGTCTGCCTCTTTGCTGCTTCTATGACTTGAGTTTTTGCTTGTTACCCATTAGCTGTGATCATGCGTGACTATTTCCGTATTTAATCCTGTTTGTATGAGCTGACTGCTAGTAGATGTGTGAAATTTGGTGAGGGAGGAGTTAAGAAGCAGCCACATGTCTTACTCCTTCAGTGGGGGGAACTAATGTGAGATTGACATGTTGGATAACTTGATTTCCAGCCTTGGTTGCATGTAGGAGAGAAGATGGGAATGGATGAAAGCATCCCTAGAGAGCTCAGCTGAGTGCCAAAAGTGTATATATTCATACTTTGATAAAGTTGTCACAATGTCTTGTTGCATGTACTAGGAACTTCACATGCAGTAAAAATTGAGTTATTTGGACAATATTTGGCCAGTGGCAGAAGGCACACACAATTTTTTCTTGGTTTTGTACGGAAGTTAAAAGTATGCTATAATCCTTCTATAACCCTTCAAGTTAACGTGAGTATTTTTTTCTCTCTATTAGTCTGTGCCTCTCCATGCCTGCTCTTCAGCCACTGTGTAACACAAAAGCAAAGCTGGTGCCGAACTAGGAAAGGTTCCTGCATATCTCTGTCAACACAGCTGCTGACTCAGTGGCATGTTTCAGCACCAGAGAAATCTGATCTGTTACAAAATGTCCCAGTTCACTGGAAGGAACATATTCAGAAAATTTTAATTCTCTTTGGTAGGATATCATAGATAAATCTGTGCCAAAAAGCTGTCAAACTACATATTCTTAAATACTCTTTCTACAGTCATTTCAGCAAATCATGTAATTTTGTAATTGTGAATATCCTAAATGCTCAATTCTAAACTCAGTACTAAAAGCTTAGAAACTGAGGCTCTGAATATTATAGAGCCCCAGATGGGAAAGATAGCACCAATGATTCTGAGTCATACTCTCCTCCTGTGTTTATGGATTTTTACTTTTTTGTTGTTGTTGTTAATCACTATTCCTGGTCTGTGTCTTTCTCCTAATTTTTCATTATTAGTGATATTGTTTTCCCAGATAATATATTTATTTTATTCTCTTGTATACCGCCATTCTAAACGAACAATTAAATTCCTTCTCAGATTTCTTCTGGCAAATATTTAGAGGTCCCAGGTTTCAGAGGTACCGTACATCTCAGAAAGTGAAGCAAATGTTTGGCTTTTAAGATGTTCATATCCTACATTGGTAAACCTTTATCAACAGAAAACAGTGTAACAATTGTCTATCACAAAACATCACATATGTGGTGACTGACCAGCTCTAAATCGTGCTTTCAGCCTCAGCCAGAGTCAGCTTAACTCTGTGGATCTCAGTATGTACCCCAGCCTTACATTGAGCAGAAATCACATATTTTTTCGAATTACAGAAAGTGAGCCAAAGTTTATTAGATAGCTGTCTACGTATGTGTCCTTCCAGCCAGTATAGGGCAGCAGACTGCACTGTTCCATAGAAGTAAGTTGGTAAAGATGTTTTCTGATGTGCCTTGACCAGCCCAAATGTTGCCCTTTCTGTCTTCCTGACTCCAGCAGAGAAAATATTTTGCTTATGCAATCAGATAAGTGCTACAGACAAACTTGCCATGCCAGGGGACTGCAGCCCAAGGGGACACCCAGACTGTTATTTCAGTGCCACTCTGAAGGCTATCTCGGTGCTTCAGGCATCCTAAGGGAAGGAAAGAATTATCTGCTCAGAAGACTGAAAAATGGACAATGGAGATGATAAAAGAAAATATATTCTTCCAAATAAAGACATCTTTTTGAAATTTCTTGTAGCCTGCTCGGGGTCAGGTGAGAAATCCTGTTGTTTCATATGGAAGCTGGCAGTAGTGGTGTTCCCCCTGAGTTGACAACAAACATGGTTTGGAAGAAGGTGTTAAGTGAGATGCCCTAGTAGATGCTATCTCTCTGCTTTCTCAGATTCTGCAGCAGCACTTAGCACATTTGCTTTGGAGACTGGTTTTCTGAGCCTGTGAGGGGGAGGCTCTCCCATACCCACAGTTTGAGCCTTGCTTCTGCAGCTTGCTGTTTGGTGTAATTGGTTGAATCCTTAGAGGTTCCTAAGAAATGTGCTTATTCAGTCATCTGGAAGTCTTTCACAAAGCTCACTAATCCCTGCATGTTATATAAATCCTACACCTGTCACAGGCAGTGTGACAGGCAAGCCTTTCTCAGCTCTACCTCTCACAGCTTACGTGGGAAGTGGTGTCCCAGAGTCCCAAACTGCTTTGGGCAACATTTGGAATGTGTGAGGATTAGGTATCCCAAATATCCAAGGGAAGTTTTTTGCTGGAATGTGCAGAATGGTGTGTATTAGCTGCTATTAAACCTCCTTGGCACAGGACTTTCTCCCTGCTTGCTTATCTGCATGGAGTCAGTGAAAAGTGTCTTCAAGTACTGATCTTGACAATAGTTTTCCGAGTTAACATCCCAGAGAGAAAGATACATTTTTCCTCATGTTTGCTCAGTTGTGACATTTTTTGCAGTTTCAGTTTTTCTTTGATGCCTGTTATAAAGGATTTTTTCAGCAGTCTGATGAAATGGAGCCATTTTTATTATTGCTTTACTTGAAAGCTCAACTTTAGGGGTACACCAAACCATAGATACAGAAGTTCAGCACCAGATTGCTTTTCTGACATTGTTCTATTCATGGTAAGCAAAGCTAGAGGATAATAAAGAGTAAAAGGAGAACATGCAAGTTCCTCTGTGTACTTCTCTAAGGCAGTCAAGATTTACCCTCATAGTGTGGCATCTGGGTACCGCAGAGGACTCACCAGCCTCAGGTCAGGCACCTGCCCTCCAAGGTCAGCACATGATGAGGCATCGAAGAAAGGGAGACTTGGAAAGATGGGGGTAAACAGGGGTAGAGTATGAG
Source organism: Buceros rhinoceros silvestris (assembly GCF_000710305.1). Lineage (NCBI taxonomy): Eukaryota > Metazoa > Chordata > Aves > Bucerotiformes > Bucerotidae > Buceros > Buceros rhinoceros. The sequence continues at coordinate 73,341 of NW_010415775.1, read as the reverse complement.
TGAGGAGCAAGGTACGTACACAAGTGCTTCTGGCCAGAGGTAGGTGATTCCTGCCCATGGATCTTCCCTTGGATTTATGTGCATAGACTGGGTCAGGTGTCCACAAAGGCTAGGCGTGGCAGCCTGTCTCGTCTGTGATGCAGAGTAGCTGGAATAGGTTAGGACATCCCACTCAGAGCTATGGCAAATCTTGGGTTCAAATCACCCTTGTTCTGCCCTGTTGGGAGCAAGGACTTGAGCTTGTTCCAGATAAGCTGAGTAGGTAATGGAACTTCTTTGTAGAATGCATCTCCGTCCTCTGCCTGCAGTTACCTAGCTTTTCCACAGGCTACACAGAGCCTTTTGCATAGGCTACATAGAGCTCAGAGTGAAAAAGATTGAGTTTATACTCTGATAGTGAGAATGCTTGTGTGAGTTATAAGTGGCCTGAAGCCCCTCTTCTCATAAGTGTACAAGGTGGAACGCTCCCCACAGCAGGGAGAGTGTGACCATACAGCTTATGAGCTTGCACAGCCTTGATGCTGAATGAGACCTCCCCCAAGGCAGGCAAGAACATGGAACCAGGACTATCATCAGTATCTCCAACACCATATCCAAAAGGATGGGGATCATGCTAGCATGAGTAAAACTGAAGTAGCAAATACAACTCACAATTTAATTTGTATTTTGTTCTTCTTGATGGGAGTCTGAACACAAACACAAAGAAAGGATTTTACAGTGACTGATGTTTGGCAGTCTTGAAGTAGATTTTTAATTGTGCATTTCAGTTCTCTAATGCAGAAGGTAAATCATCAGCTATTTATCTGCAACTTCATTTCACTTGAGAAGAGCATGAAACTTACTTTTGTTGTCAATAGAGTACCACAGACCGTTAATCACTGCCAAAAAGTAATTTTTTCGTAACTATTTTGCCTTTTTGGGGCAATCCTGTTCTAAAGTATGAGCTGTAAGACCTGTTCCTTCAAAGAAGAGTCATAATTTGGAGGGGAAACCTGTCTCAGACAGAGGACTCAGAGACACCGTCTCCATGAGCACACCACTCATGCAGAATGGACATCCGAAAAGGTTACAAACACACTGCTGCAAAGCAATGCCAAAGCATCCCAGTGAAGTGCTTGTTAATGTTTGTAATTTGTCAGCCAAGCAGTTCATCCTTCAAAAGTTTTCCTTATTTTCTGCTGTGTCATTTGAATAGTTGGCAAGAGGTTTATTTTAGAAGTCCATTACCTTGTAAACACACTCCTTTGCGGCATTTCATTATCCGTACACTCAGAAGTTTTGCGAGCAAAGTAGTGTTCTCATTTTAGCACCCGAATAAATAGACTGAGTCATCTCCCCAACAATACATAAGCTTCCTAATCCTGCATGTAGCATGTTTGTAGCCCTCCCACAATAAAAAGTACCTTGAAGATACTTTTCAGATAACAGAGGTACCCTGGAATGTGCTGTTAGATTAACACACCTTGAAATGCCATTGAGAAATAGAATTGTGCACCTTTTTCTTTGTTGATCCATCACCTCCTGTTGTGTTGCTGTTCTTCTGCCTTCTGCCTGGTGGAAGAAGCCTTTGCTTCCACGAGCCCAGATAATCAGAAAGGCAGCTGATCAGATTGAAATTTTCTGGTAAAACCTGAAGCTGGGCAGAGTGCTGACTCCTTGAGCAGAGCAGTAGGAGATGCTGAGACAGTTTTGATGACTCACACCCTATGAAAACTAATCTCCAAGTTTCTGGATAGAAACAATTGTGGTTTTTTGATCAAGATGTTTAAGGTTATTCCCAAATGAATCTATGGTATGGTTGCAAGTGACTTTTCCATACAGTTATCTTGTCAGAGTTTACAGGGACAGCATTTTAATGCCTTATGTAAAGTGAGAGGTGATAATTTTGTATTTATCATTAATCTTTAATGATATTTCTTTTATGATTTCAGATCTCTGAGAAATATGGGCTGCCAGTTGAAAAGATTGTAAAACTTTATAAGAAGAGCAAAAAGGGGTGAGTAAACTAACTAGGGGCTATTGCAGGATCCCTTAAAAATATTCAGAGATCCCAGCTGTGCTTGGGACTTGGGACCTCGTGACGCTGGGCAGTATAAACACTTTTAGGAGACATGCCCATACACTTGAAATTGTAATGTCTGTGGAAACAGCAAGGAGTGGCAGAGGAGGAAGCATAAATCTCCAGTCTGTGTCTGACCAGTATTCATAGGCCTACTGTGAAGAAATGGTGTTTGTGTTTGGAAAATGTATTTGGATAAAGACTGTTTTGTTGACTATGTTTAATAACCTTGTGGAGTGCTAGCATGGGAGTGGCACAGCCTTTGCTGTGAATGTGGTGCGGAGTTTCTCTGCAGTGTTAGGGAGAAGTAGGCCACTCTCCAAATTTGAAAGGCAAGCAGGCAGTGTTTGCTGCAGGGGTTTCAGCTGAGTAAATTTAGACGTGAGCATCACAGGTGTGATTTTAGAATAGCTAGGCTACTACTCATTGCCGTAAATCTAAATTTCTCTGCTTTAACTTGTTGAACTTCCAAATAATCACAACATTGTAGGGATACAATTTTAAATCAATCACTTATTTTCAGCTGTAACTCTAGCTTAGGGCATTGGTTTTTTTTCTGGGTATTTCTTTATGAGAAGACAGGTGAAACTTCTCTATTTTTCTTCTTTCTAACACTCTCCAAGTGATATGTTTGTTGGAAGAAACACTTGACAGAGTGAGAAAAACACTCATATACCCTTCTAGTATTTGTCGATGTTTCACATTCATGCTGAGTTGCAGGCCTGTGTGCTGTGTACAAAGCACAAATAACACTGCTTCCTCCTGTTAGCGACTCACACCACAGAGGTGCAGCAGCTCACGCTGCGTGGCTGAGGAGTAGCATGGAGGTGTACCTGGGGAGGCCAACACCAAGCACGGGAAACACCATCTAGCTGGGTCTGCAGGGATCTGGAGTGTAGCTCACCTTGTAGGCAGCGTAAGTGGGTTAACATCCCAGCACTGGTTTGTCTCTTACCTTAACTACTTTGGCAAGGAGCAACCTGTAATCCAAAGATTATAAGGGACTATGGGGCAGATATTGATGATAATTCCCGTTATTGTCCATGTACTGGCATGAGCTGGAGCCTGTTTTTCCATTGTAGTGAAGCAAGCACATGTAGTGGAGCGCATGGCTTCTCCTGGTACATAAAACCTGTGTCTCAGTACATAAAAATGTTGATTTTTGCCTTTGTCACCAGTATCTTGGTAAACATGGACGACAACATTATTGAGCACTATTCCAATGAGGACACGTTCATCCTGCACATGGAGAGCATGGTTGAAGGCTTCAAGATCACACTGACAGAGATCTAACCTCAGGCAGAGCGTTTTTTTAAGGAACCACAGCATTTCATCCTTCTTGGAAAGCAGAAGATTCCCCAGGAACTTGACAGATGTTGATCAGAGAAACTGTTACAAGACTGCTTTGAAAAGCTACGCGTGTGCACCCACTGCATATGGACTTGGTTTGTCAAGCACAAGGCCACTCATGTTAACCTGGTCCCTTATTTATTGCTCTCCACTCTCTAGTGTACAAGCAGTTACCAGCCTCCAGATTTGTAAACAGATGACCCACTGCAAATGTGAAATGCAGCATTTTAAACCATACTTTAGCGTGGATAAGCTTGTTCTAAAACACCTTTAGGAATCATGCTGGTCTAGTTTCAGAAATCTGGTGTAAATCACTTTACCAGTAGTTCTCTCGGTCTTTGCTAAAAAAACTGGTGCAGTGCTAAAGATGGGGGTAGTGAGTGACAGAGTTCACTTGCTCAGACTGATCCATATCTCTCTATAGTGTATAGTCTTGCCAAATACCTCTGGTAGTTCTCAGCATGTAGCAATGAGGACTTGTAAGTAAGGCATTCAGCTACAAATGTCACTTGTAAGTAAATGGTAAAGAAACCATTTTAACCTTGTATATAATGTTTATAATATGCAATAATATATTTTAACTACTGTATGTGGGCATGTTTACTGCCACAATGTTTTTGTATGTATTTGCTTTAGAGTTTAACAGAATCTTTCCTAGAGGATTAGATTGTTGCAATCTGTTAAGGAGTGTGTACTGAGAAGCTGATAACTACATCTGCACTTGTGCTCCACCCTTGCCCCCTGGTTTTATACTGAAATCATTGGAGCTTTAGGGAGTGGACTGCTCTGGCACAATAGGCCCCACCTTAGGTGCCCAAGTCCCAGCAGTAGATATGTGAGTGGCCCATCCAGCTGTCACGATATCTCAGAGGCACCATGTATCTGCTGCCTGGTGTACCTAGAGGTACAGAAGGGATTTTTGGTGAAGCGAAGGCTCTCAGAGTCGGCGTTTCTCAAGTCTTTGGAGGGAAAGGCACTTTCCACAGCAGCCTGCTCTTTAAAGCATTCCTTTAGACTGTAAGAAACAGGACTTCAAACTCTTCTTAAGGGTACTTGCTCTTGTATCTCCATTGAATGATTCTGGTTTGATTCCTAGGACAGTTGGGTGAGGTATAAGTCCAGGCTTGATGTAAACATTTTATTGAAACTGGGACAGTTTTAACAGAGGAGGCTGAGTATCCCACAGCTGAGGGGTGGAGATAGGTCTCTCTCACAAGGGCTGGATCTGCACCCACATTGAACTACAAGGTTATCCCATCAAATTCCACACCCGTCCCATGAATTCCGTGAACGGACAAAGTTGCAGGCTAAACTCATACCAGGAAAGGGTTCGAGGCTTGAGTGTTCCTAGTGCATCCAAGCCCAGCATCTCTCTCCTTTCCATCTCCCTGGGCTGTGGTAGAGAGCTCCTCACTGAGCATACTGTGAGTATGTGAGAGCATACTGTGAGAAACTCACAGTCCTGTGAGTTTCAGTTACAAGCATTTTATTCTCTATGCACTGTTCATGGATCCCATATGGCAGACAGGGTCCTTTCCTACATGTAGCCTTCAGAGTTTGGCTTTTTTCATTATGAAATTTTTTTTTCCGTTTAGTTACAGAAGCATTTTTTATTAGAAATACTGCCTAGTTTACCAGGGCTCATTCTGTAGTGTTTTCAGCTGTGTGGAGCTATTTACATTAAAGAGACAGATGGGATAGCTGACTGGTCTGATTTGGTCCTGGTTTTGCAAGAATTGTCCTGCAAGCTCTTGCACACTTTCTTAACTTCATTAGCAATAGCATCCCATTAAAATCTGTACTTGTACTTGAAATAGAAATGTTAGGTACCTGTCAAAGTTTCTATGGGACCAGAACCTATAAAAGGTTCGGGCCGATAGCATCAGGGCTAACGTACCCAGAATCCACATTTATCTGCAAAGCAAAGTGTCTGCCTGCCACTTGCCTCCCTCGCTCTTCCTTTGTCACATGCTCACTGTTCTTTTGATACAGAGTTTTTATAAATATGTACTCTAGC